>NW_024962285.1:4670278-4687141 GCF_019238085.1 Lagopus leucura | reverse complement strand
GCTGTGCCGTGCAGTGCAGTGCTGTGCTGTTCAGTGCAGTGCTGTGCTGTGCAGTGCTGTGCTGTGCCGTGCAGTGCTGTGCCGTGCTGTGCCGTGCTGTGCTGTGCAGTGCTGTGCAGTGCTGTGCTGTGCAGTGCTGTGCAGTGCTGTGCTGTGTTGTGCAGTGCTGTGCTGTGCAGTGCAGTGCTGTGCCGTGCAGTGCTGTGCCGTGCTGTGCTGTGCAGTGCTGTGCTGTGCAGTGCTGTGCTGTGCAGTGCCGTGCAGTGCTGTGCTGTGCCGTGCTGTGCAGTGCTATGCTGTGCCGTGCAGTGCAGTGCTATGCTGTGCCGTGCAGTGCTGTGCAGTGCTGTGCTGTGCTGTACTGTGCCGTGCAGTGCTATGCAGTGCTGTGCTGTGCAGTGCAGTGCTGTGCAGTGCTGTGCTGTGCAGTGCTGTGCAGTGCTGTGCAGTGCAGTGCTGTGCGGTTCAGTGCTGTGCAGTGCCATTCTGTGCTGTGCAGTTCTGTGCTGTTTGGTGCCCTGCTGTGCAGTGCTGTGCAGTGCCATGCTGTTTTGTGCTGTTTGCTGTTCTATGCAATGCCGTGCAGTGCTGTTCTGTGCAGTGCTGTGCACTGCCATGCAGTGCTGTGTTATGCAGTGCTGCGTTATGCAGTGGTGTGCAGTGCTGTGCAGTGCTGTGGCCACGTCTGGCTGTGGATGCGGGGCTGTTCCCCACCCACTTCACAGCTTGTGGTCCTTCTTCCAGCCGTGTAAAAGGTTTCTTTGTACGCCAGGCCATTTGTCCATCATTGTCTGGGGTCCAAGCGGTGGTAAAATACCCTGTCACCGATCCCCGGCACCCTGAATGGCAGCTTCTCTCCGGACAATTGGCGGCGGTGCCGAGAAATATTCCTGAGAGGATTATTTAACCTTTCAATTTAGGGGGCACAAAGCCCTGCTGATTAATGAACTTTCTGATGGGTGCCGATAAGCGGATCTATTTCTTTATTTCCTCCAGAAGTGATTCCTTCTCCCGTCCCATATTACTATAATCTTAAACATAAAAATGCGGCAAATAGATTAAAAAACAGCACTAAAGAGTTTATCTGGCTGGCAAACTGAAGGAGCTAAATTAAAATTGGTAATGAAAGCGGTGGCTGAGCCCTGTATATGTTTTTAAATGCGGCGTGTATTTTGAAGAGACTTATTCTCCGCCTGCCTGGTAATGACTGCTTTTGGTGCGCGGTCCGGGGCTGGCTTCTGTTATCCCCCCAAAAAAATGAGTTGTGTTATCTGGATGACTGCAGACACATATGCATCCCCCTTTCTCACTGCATGGGCAGACAAGGTCGATAGCATTACAAGGTATTTGTGGCAGTGCTTGTTTCAGTTTTCAGAGCTGCCAGTTTTCAGCCAGATTTGAATTACAAAAGAAGAAGCTGGCATGAAAATTGAAAGGGTTTATCGGCTAGTCTGAAGCCTCATAGCACATTGCTTATTTATGCAGTCCATTTGCACCAGGAAATGTAAAAAGGAAATACATTTTAAAAATAAGGTCATAAAGACCCGAGATATGTTTAAGATGGCAAATAAAATATAGATACCTATAATATCTTTCCAGGAAATGATTTCACTTAATGTTGCGTGTTGCTTCGGAGCAGCGTTTGTGTGGCTGTCATAAATTTGCACGTTTGTGTCGCTGCCGAGATCGTCCCCGGGGATTAAGGAGGAAGTGTTTGCTAACTTACTTTAAAATTAAAATGGAAGAAAGAGAGGTTTGTAGTTTGAGAGCTACGTCAGAAATAGTTGGAGTGTAATGCGCCATCCCATTTAAATAACGCTTTGCATCCCGTGTAAAATTAGCCATGGACGGATGGATAGATGCCACCACCTCTGGAGAAAATTGGGATGCCTTTTAAACCACCACGGTTCTGAGGCATTCGGGGATTGTGTTGTTGTTATCCTTCCCATCTTGCATATATTCGCGTTCTGTACAAACTTGAGGTTTCCTTATCCGTTTTTCATGAGAGACTTCTTGAATTAATATTTTAGTGTGTTTTTCTGTGCTCATAAGAGTATCAAAAGATTACATTAATTTCCTTCGAGTGCGTGATGTATTTTTTGTCTTTCACTGTAACGTTCTGACATAGTGGATTGTAGATGCTATTTGCATCTATTTAAAATGCATTAAATAAAGGTCGTGTTTCTGTAGGAAACGTCCACTTTACGGTGCCTGCTGTGGACTGAGTGTGTTACGTTCCTTCTTCTGGAAAGGGCTTTGGATTTTCTCACTGTACAGCCAGAAGTAAAATCCTGCCCATTTGATATAGATTATTTAGCATAAGGCAATAATAAAAAAAAAGTTTAGTGATACTGCTGTTTGTTGGATATTTCACCGTGCTTTGTGGGTGTTAGGATACGTTTGGTAAGCTCGTTGACGAGAAGCAAGTTGCAGTGAGATTCTTGGGTGCAGTTGGGACAGAGCAGCTCGCTGCCTGGGGGAGTTCCACCACTCCTCTTGGAAAAGCAAGTTTTTTCAGGCAGCCGGCGAGATGGGGAAATTAAATTTGGTAAAGAAATGATGTGTTTATGATTGTTTGGACTTGTGGGGTTTAGAAATCGAAACACGAAGCGTGAATGTTTCTGATGTATTAGTATGCATTGAGCCCAGTATGTTTCTCTCATGAATTTTCATAAGGATTTTTACTACGTAGAGCATGTGGCTTAATGATGCAATCACCTGATAGACTGGAGGACTCCAAAGGAGACGTTCTGGTCTGTTGTGTACATAATACTTGTTTCAAAAATCGGCCTAATTAAGGAATTACCCAACGGAATGCGGGTCTATTGGGTGCATGACATGGTTAAAGAAAATAACAACATCAAAAACCTTTCGTATAATTACAGTATAACGCAGTATCTTATATTGGCAGTTTGTAATATACAGAAATGATCCCAACCTGCCACTGTTTCGGTCGGTATACGGATAGTTTATGATAATTTGTAAAGGGAAAATAAATGTTTTTCCGTGTTGGAGCTGTTTGGATCATTTCCCTGTCCAGTCCTAGCGTGCAAGATGCAGCATGCGGTGATTCAGTTGATAATTGTCTTCCAGTGGCTCAGGAAATTGGGAAAGTCTGAGTGCTGGTGAGTTTTAGTCCAAGTCTTACGCCTCGTTCACCTCTCAGAGTGGGAATACTGCACTGCATGGCACTCGTACGCTTGTTTTGTGGAGCACCTTCTTAGCTCTTGAGGCTCAGGCACTGATGCACTCTGCCCACACAGCCCTTGACCCCTTCTTTCTGCAGGCCGTCATTCATCTTTGGAGCACGGCAAAAAGAAGAGTAAAGCCAGACAGGCTAGGTGTGAGCACAGCCAGCGGTGTGCATGGGGGGCATTGAGAGGTTTGGGGTGCTGCAAAGCAGCCTTGCAGCAAGAAGTCCTGAGGTGCTGTAAGGAGGTTGCAGAATTGCTGTCTCACAGTGGAGCTGCCCCGATGACTGTGATGGAAAACACAGAACAAGGGTGGGCCTCACACGGAGGTGGAACAGCAGCTGATAGACCAAGCGATGGAAGGCGCAGCCTTGGTGTCGTCTGGTGGTGTCACCTCTGGGTGGCACTGGGAGCTCTTCTGAGATGTGCCTGGATGTCAGGGGCTTTGTTGCTTCTCCAAGTGTGGCTTGGAGAAGAGACTGATCAGCCTGAGTCAAGTGCATCCTCACCAGTTCCTGGGGGTGGCTGTGCACTGGTTGGGCTGTGGCTGCATCTGATGATTCGGGAGGTCAGATGCGTGGCGTTATATGAGTCTGAATTGTGAAGGATGCCAGTTAAGCATCATCCTTTACTTGCAGAGCTACTCTCGCGTGTGTCTTCGAGGTGTGCTTGTCAGGCAGGGGCTCTTGGAGTTGCACACAGGTCCCACTTCTGGCCCTTGGCACCGGTGCGGCGCACGCGTTGCGTACAGCAGGGAGAAATTTACACAGCGGAGGTGGGAAAGTTGTCCTGAATTAGGCAGATTGCAGACCCTAAGTAGGAATGAGCTTCGTAACGGCGAGCCCTCATTGGATCTGAGTCGCAGCAGATAAAGGGAGCTCAAGGTCACAGAGGTAGCTGCCCAGCAGGTCGATTTGCATAAAAAATTACTGTCAGAAATAGGCCAGTGAGGCAGCCCTGGCATTTTGATCTCTTGGCCTTTGTCATGGAGATTCCTAGTTGAGAAGGGAGGAAGGCCAATGTCCCAGATAATGATTAACTGTTTTAATGGCATTCATTCATTCATTCCACACTAACTACTCATGCAGAAAAAAGGGTTATGTAAAATGACATTAGAAGAAAAATCATTTGTAATCGTTGCATCAGGCTGCACTTTGAGGAGACATTAGGAGTAAATCCATGGTGTGGTAGGCTTATGCTTTATCTTCTGATATTTACTGAGTTTACTGGTGCATGAAAAGCTTTCAGCAAGAATAGCAGATGGGATGGACCTTTCATAGGTAATGCTATCTACCAGGTTATTACTTCTATATATTGATAGTGAAGTAATCTCCAAGATATCACCCTACAAATATAGATTATTTAAATGTTTGTAACAAAAAAAAAATAACATAGAGAAGCTACGTTCATGAATACTTTATTTTGTGCCCATATGGCTGGAGTCTTCAGATGCTTTTTTAAGCCTTAAGTAGTAAGAAAACAGAGGGTTTATAACATAGGTTTCCTTTTTTGTTTGGCTACGGAAGGAAGTAAAGTTATGTAGAGTTGTAATCTGAGCAGTGAGTATTCCGCTTCAATTTCTTTCCCTAAATGTGACCTTTCTCATTAGCTGGACAAAAGGGAGCGGGGAGGAGGAAGGGGCTGGCTTGGGCCAGAGCAAGAGGTTGTGGTCTATGGGTGTATGTCCATAAGTGGGGGAGGCTGAAGCACTCTCGTACAGCAGAAAAGGAAAACATCTGGGCATCTCTTGCACGCGGTTGTTCTGAAATGCGGGAAAGCAGCTCTGCGTGAACCTGTTGGTGGTGTGGGGCAGCTCACAGCACAGGCAGCTCTTGGTGCAGCTGTTGGCTTTTGAGTCTCTGTAAGCGACTGGGAGCTTCAAGTGCATAGAAGTGTACACCAGTGTGTACGAATGTCAAGTGCAATGTATGAGTCAGGTGAGTTCTTATCTGCTGCTGTGTATTTAACTTTTGGATTAGAATGAGGCACCTGCTGGAGGAGTGCATGCACGCAGTTTGCTTACTAACGTGGCCATATAAATCACTGCAGTGCTCTGGAGAGCATGCTCCATGCCTGCTGGCATCCACACGTCTGGGACTGATTTTCAAAAGAGCAGTGCAAAACAGTGGGAGACCCTCCTTCTCTTTCTCCCTGGAAAGTAGTAGCGTTTGGAACCCGAAAGAAATACTAATGAAGTTTCAGTACAAGAGCACCGAGAGTGGCCAAAATCATAACTACGTTGGAGGAGCCCTACTCAGCATTTTTCCAGGCAGCATTTTAGAATTGCTTCTCTAGGATAATGCATGTTTTTTGTAACTTTGCAAAGACCAAGCAATACAATCAAGCCATTTTCAGGTGGAGTTGTGGCGCATATTATGGACTAGCTGGCAGAACAGTGGCGTTGTGGTCTGGGCTTTATTTTTCACCACTGTATGGTGCTGCCATTCTGGTTGTGGGAATCTCTGTGGGGCAGATGGGTACTGGCTGAAGGAGTGCTCTGGGGCCTGAGCAGCCTCCCTGTGCGGGCATCAGCTGACAGCAGCTTTGAAAACAGATTTTCTAGAGGTGAAATGCCATGCAGTAGGAATGCAGAGGAGGGTCTCAACTGCAAGATTTATCTCTGCTCTCTAGGAGCCCTGGCCAAAGGGGAGATTGTTGCTGGGACAAGTGTCCACGTTGAAAACTATTTAGAATATGGGTGATTCTTCCAAAACACTGAACCCATAGATCTTTCCTTAGGTGTATGCAGAGGTTTGACTTCTTTCTTTGCTATGTTAAAAGGAACAACCTGAAAAACTAAACCAGCTTAGCGACTCAATAACATACCACTGGAGAGCTCTCACTGTAAGACATGGATGAGAAATATGTGAGAAATCACTTTGTTGGTAAATTTTTTTATGATCTGGGGAGCATGGATCTGCAACACATCCTTAAAGTCAAGGCTGAAGGGGCTCACAGTCAGGTGACCCTACCCACCAAAACTTGGCATGAGAAGATTTCTGTCCTTTCTGCCTGCTTCTGAAGCACTGCTGTCACTCTTGGAGGCTGTGCATGAGGACACAGTGGCTTTCACAGTGGATGAGTGCAGTTGTAAGGGTTTAAAGACAAAAACCTCTCAGTTGTCTTGAGAGGTCTACCACATGGTCAACCCCCGGACCACCACTGAGGACTGGGGTGGCCCCAGAGAAGTCCTGAGTCCTGAGTGACTATGCTTCTTGCTGTGGTTTTTGGAGCAGGCGTAGGTTTGGGAGCGCAGCCGGTGAAAGCGCCGTGTCTCAGTCGCATCTCTGCCACATTGCTCTGAGCTCTGCTAGGAGGAACTCGTTCTGCAGTGACAGCCGTGGCCATGCAGCTGGTGGGGGCAACACCTGGTGGCCCCGTCCCTCCCAGCGGGACTGCAGGGCATGCGTGACAGGCGGCCAAGGCTGGAGGAAGGCGGGGGGGGGGGGGGGGGGATAAATCGGCAGCCCGTGTGGCTGTATTCAGGGCCAAAACAACATGGCCGGGCAGAATGGATGCTGAGCATTCAGTCTCCAGTCTCTTCCCGTCTCATTTGTGGTGCTCACGGTTACATTGCTCTACGTAATTGCAGTAATGTCAGGAACGTGGTTCTTTTCAAACTCAGTATTCCAACAGCAAGTAGGGATAGGTTGATTTAAGCAGAATAAAATTATGCAGTCATTTAATGTATTTTTAATTTGGCATCTGGAATACTGCCTGACCCAACTGTCACCAATTTCTCTCTTTCAGACAAACCCTGGACCAATCAAGGCAGCCAGTTCCCACTCTGAGCACTCAGCTGCCGTGTACTGCTACAACTGCTCCCGGAAAGGACATTTTGGATATGTAAGTCTCAGCAGCCTTTGCCTCAGTGCTGGCTGTACCTCTGGAATAGAAATTCATCCCTATCCACAGATCATGGCTGGAGAAAAGAACTGGAGCAGTCAAGCTAATGTTGCACGCAGGGTTGCTCTAATGAAACATTTGTGAGTCTGCAGCACTGTTGAAAACAGCGTAGGACATCGTGCAGTGATTTCACACAATGATCTGATTTTAAAGATGTGGAAAAAAAGGAGGAGTTGCTGAGTCAGGTTTATTGGTTTGGTTTTTAATTTGGGAGAAAGAATATGTAATGGGCAGATACTAAACAGAGCTATATTTTTTCCCATTTCTCACACGGTTTATGGAATGAAGCAGTAGTTACTTGCTGCCACATTCAACATCTCAAAAGGTTGCTTACAGCAGTCAGCCCAGCAATTGGAATTGCTGTTTTGGGAATTCTCCATTTCTGCCTCTTCTGAGGATCCCAGTTTGTAGCAGCTGCGTTAAGCTTACTGGCATGCTGTAAGGTGCAGAGGTGGTGGTCATGAGCAGTAAAAATTGGAGTTGTGTTGCATCTTCTGGTATTAGTTCCAAATGTTATCACCTTTTCTAACCTCCCACCATGACAAGTGCAGCTCTGGCCGTGCAGATATCTAGCTCAAAAGGTAAAGGGGTTTTTTAAAAGTTCAGTAGCCGCAAATATTCTAGGAAATGAATGTTACATGTGTGTTGGTTAAGCTTATTGTTTCCTACTGCTTAGAGAGAGTAAATTGTCAGCTAATTCCTTCTTGTGTGCTCTGTGTTCACTCCTAAAAAGCATGCCACTATTTTCATCTAAATTTGTAATCTCTGTGGGTAATAAGTGGGACAGGTAGGGCAACTTTGCCTGCGTGTTCTCCTGGCTGATCCAAAAGAGGAGGAAGGAAAAATTTTGATGCCAAGCAGTCTTTGGAGACAAATGAAGGCATTCTCTTTGAGCAGTATGTTGAGGCCGTTGCGTGTAATGTGGACACGCTGCTGCCTTCACAGATGCCTTGGAAGGGGCAGGAAATAAGTGGCTCTTCCAGTCCAAACCAGGTAAGAGGCATCAGCAGCCTGGTGTAACCTGTGGGAAATGCAAGCACTGCAGCATGACCTTGGCTGCGGTATGTGATCCAAATCCTTGCCTTTGTGTGCAGGGTGTCTGCTGAAGACATGGCCCCACGTGTGATGACAGTTCAAGACCTTGGCACTGTAGTCAGGAGAACCATCTTGTTCTGTCTGCTATATAAGACTTCAGTAAGATATTCAGTAAATAAAAGTTTCCTTAAAGGTAGCTCTGAAACCAAACAAAGACAGAATAAAGCCACTGCCAGAAATGTATACACTGAAATGAAGGTATGCAGTGAGACCTGGATTGGCATGCTTGAACAAAAAGTGAAAGTGATCGTTGGCAGCGGACAAAGAACAGTTTACAAAACTGCCCTAAAAATGGCATTCAAGGAAGGCAGCAATACATGGTTACAAATGAGCTTTGAAAATAATTAGTTCATTTCTGGGAGGAGATGATGGTTGTTACTTGGATGGAATAGGTACAAATTGTGTAACACAAGTAAGGGAACAAAGTGAGACAAGAGCAACATTTTACAGTTATCAGTGTTAAAGATAAGAGTATTTTCCCTAGCGTGTGAGGAGCAGAGATAGCCTCAGCAGTGACTGAATGAAAACTGAGAAGTCAGTAATAATGCAGAAGGGCAGAAATTCTCACCAGATCTTCCAATATGCACAGGAAAGCATCCCAGATGTGCACTGCATTGTATGATGATCAGTGGGTATTTGCCTTCAAATCACGAAACCTTCTCTTTGCAAATGGCTGTAGGAATGGGGCTGGTGGTCTGCTATGCATATTTATGGAGATCCAGCTGGACAGGCAATACGTGTGAGATTTGTAGCTCTCACTGACCAAGAAAACTGAGGTCAAAGTCCGTGTCTGCACTGATGCAGTGAGCAGCCCTGCCAGAGCTTGAAAACCCTGGCTATAATTAAAAGAAAAAAGTTTGGTTTTTTTTGGAGGTTTTGTTTTGTTTTGTTTTGTTTTGTTTTTGTTGTTGTTTGTTTAGTTTTTTTGTTTGTTTTTTTAGTTTGTTTTTATTGGAAATTTGTTATCAGTAAACATTACTGGTGATGATAAGCATCTCTTAACATTTTTTTCCCATTTCTGCACTGCAGGAACCCTCCTGCACTGCCTTTCTTGAGCATTTAAAGCAGAGGAATAACAGACTACCAAGAAGAGAAGGCTGCTGCTGTTAGTTTTGTGTGGACATAACACAGCGCTTCCCACAGCAGTCTGCTTCTTTTCATGGTGCCATTTAATCTAGCTTGGGAACATTTGAAGTTCTGTTTCTTCGTTACAAGCAACTCAGGCAAGAGCAAAGAAGTTGGTAAATCCTGGAGTTAACTGCACAGTTTGTGTGAGAAGGTGACTGTGGAGCACACGTGGGGGCTGTGCAGAGATTGAAGTAATTATGGCATTAGCTGCCAAAGGTTCTAACGCCTGGCAGTTGTGCTTACTATATTTGCTGCGTCATTTATTAATGCAGTTGTATTTTTAAACTCTACATAATGAGCTACAGTGCTAATAAGGGAAAAGATCTTGCTTTCTTTAGTAGACTTCCCATCACAGTCCATTTTGAACCATCCGCACCTCCAAACCATTGTGTTTCTGAGTCCCTGGCAAAGATGTGCTCTTCTGTGGGACATCTGTGTAGGAAAGTTGAGGAGGAGGTAAACCAACCAGGGACACAGCCCCTTACATTATTCAGGCTGCAGATGTGCTTTGCATTCACATCACAATACAGAACACACACAGAAAATTCCTCCTGCAGGCTGGTAGCAGGTTCTGCTTTCCATCCTCTGTATGTCCCCTCCAGTGGCAAACACTGTCCCAAGAGTATTGAACAGTACAAAGTGTGTGGCAGCAGTGGCAGCTCACCTGGGAGGAAGGGCACAGCACAGTGCTTGCTGGACATGCAGTTGATTTTTCAGTGAAGTTATGTTTCAGCAGAAAAGAGGAGTGCTAATTTTGGTGGCACTCAGTTCACTAATGCTTCCATGTCAACAAGTGAGCAAAACAAGAAGTGATGAAGGGCTGTATTTCTGCAGGGCAAGCCAAAGGTGTTGTGTAGCATCCCAGCCACTGCATTTCACAGCTATCACAGGAGGAGAAATGTGCCTTGAAGTACTTCTGCAGAAAACCAAACCGTGTTGCTTTCAGTAACCTCCGTGGCAATGCTTACATTTTCTTCTGTTCAAGGTAGGCAGGCAGCTTTGTGCCCAGCACGAAGCCTGCTCTGAGTTAGGTGCCATTCACAAGAAGCAGGAGTATTTCAGCTGTTCATTTCACTGCTTTCCTCTCCCCTTAAACCTGAGGAGGTAATTAGGAGTGGTGAGGGAGGAGGTGTCTTTGTGGGGTGTGCTGGATGCCTGCAGTCACTGAGTGGCTGAGGTGTGCAGAGTGAAATCTGGTCTAACCCAGCAGTGCTCCCTTGAAGGACACCACAGAAAATAATCCTTCTTTTGACTTCAGCCCAGCAAAGGCCATTTAAAGATGAGATGAGGATATGAAATACGTATGAAATGCATTTTTAATGTATTGCTCCTCTAAAAGGGAGGGAGGAGAGTGCAGAAGGACACACAGGGAAAGGGAGTCCTAGAGGCCTCGTATGGCTGAAGTCACAAATGCAGGAAGGAAAGCAGCTTAGATGGCGTGGAGATGCAGTGAGCAAAAGCTTCTTGTAGTTTATGGGGAATGGCAGGCCCAGAGTTCATTACATCTGGGCAGCATCCAATAAGTGGAGAGCAAATCCATAGGAAGCATAGCCAGGCCCACAGACATTGCCAAAACACTGTGAGTGCAGCAGGGAAAAAAACACATTCCTCAATGAAGTGTTTGTGACGTGGGCTCACGTGGATGTGATCCAGGGAGCAGTGGGTGGTTCAGGGCTCTCTTCCCAGCACACCCGATGTCTTTGCATGGCAGAACCTTTTGTGGCATTCTACTTTGTTCTGCATCTGTAAGAAAGTGACACACAGCTCCGGCAGTGTGCAGAGGGGGCTGCCCTGGGCTCCTCCTCGTTGCCTTTTCCTTCCTTTAACCCCCTCCACACCTTTTGAGTGTGCCACATTTCTGCACCTGCATTTCCCTCCAAGGGATACAGGTTGAAAAAGCCCCCTCACAGCTGGAGGGGTTGACCTGAGGAAATGAGGCTTGTGGTCGTGATGGAGAGCCAGCTGCAGAGGCAGCAGTGGGAGCTGGCCCAGCTCGGGCAGGACGCCCTGTGCCTGCATCTCGCAGCATGGTTGGCGCGCATTCCCCTGGTGTCTACCTGCTTCTAGTTCTGTGCCTTGAAGACTGCTGCAGATCGGTAATAAGGGTGGGAAGGCACGTGAGTCCTTCCACTTGCTGCAAGGCAGCTGCAGGTTGGTTCATGGAATGCATGTTTTTCTTTGTGTGCTGAAAGAACTGTTGAAAATCAGTAGAATTATCAGTTTTTAAAGAATTGGTTGCAGCATCCTCTGTAGGTACAGACCAGCACCTGCAGAGTCCTGCTCATTTTGTTTCCCATGAAATCATAACTCAGCCTCATCTAATGATTTAAAATGTGTTTTGCAGGAGTGCTCAGAGAAGCGCATGCGTGGAAGCATGTTCCCTGCTTCTCCATTCATCCACTACTACGACGATGAATGTGACCTCAAGAGGAGAGCAAACAGGTTAAAAAGAAAGATCGCAGGTACAGCACATTTTGGGAGATCCCTTTTTATTTTCAGTTCTGTGAAATATTTTCTCCCGGGCTTGCTGCTTTCTGAAGTACTGCTGAATTGTTTCCATGTCTTGGGAGAAGCGGTGGGAATTTGGAAAGGTACTCCAGGAGTAGTAAGAGGTTTGTGACCTTAATCTTCTGTGTACCATGGAAATACATCATTTCAATGCCCCTAGATGAGTGTTGTCAGATGTTTTAATTCTGCTGACATTGAAATGGTAATAAACTAGCAAGAGGAGGCTTAAACTGTAAGTCAGTAAGCTTCTTGTCTATGGACAATAAAAAACCACCTCAAAAAAATCTACCAAATTGAGACACCCTGTACAGGGAAAACTACAGTGGCTCTAGCACGGGGCTTCAGGTTTTCATTGCAGGTACTGAAGTGAGCTGATCTTTTTACAGAACTGCAAGAAGCTGGCCTTCTGCCATTACAGCCAGAGACACCATGGCAGGAAGAAAAACATGGAGGGCACAGCTGCAAGAAAAAGCCTTGGGAGGAGCACAATAAACGTAACAGAGATGAGCATCGCAAGAAGAAGTCGTCATCCCAGGCAGACAAACAGAGAGCAAAAAGACACAGAAGTGATGTTGAAAGGGGCCACGAGATGGAGGACGACTTCCCTAGAGGGTATCATAAGCAGACATCCAGGGGCAGCAAAAAACATCACAAGTCTGTTCTCCAGGCGCATGGCAGCAAGAAGGAGTATGGCCAGCAACTTCTGGAAGCTGCTAAAAGGAAGAAGAAAAGGAAAAAACAGAGGGATGCTAGTCCTGATATCAATGAGAATTTATTCCTTATAAAACAGAGGAGGAAAAAGTCTAAACAGAAATCCTCCTGCTGGTGAGGAGGTAGATGGGAAGCACTGACAGTTGCTGGCCCTGATTCTGCCTGTTCTTTGTTTTTGTCACTCCTTACACACTGAATTTGAGTATGTCCCTGAGTCTGGGTGGACATGCCCAGGCCCCAGTCACACAAGAAGCATCCTTCTCTACTTCCAAAAGAGATGCTTTGTCTGTTGTGCACTGTTCACTTGGCAGGGAGCATTTAGTATTTGTGTCTGGAATTACTGTACTTTTTCAGCAGTCCTCGTGTAAGTTTGCTGCCTTTGCTTGTAATGTGAGGGGCTGGGCTGGGGAAGGCCCTTGCTGCTTTGGGTAGGATTTGTTTCTTTGCTGGTGAGATGTAGCTCTGATAGCAGGATCTTGGCACGGCACTCGTGTTGACACTGAAGGGAAGCTTTTGCATGAGCAGGAGCTGGGTCCGTGTGTGGAGATGTGCGTGTTCCCATCAGCCGCTCCCCAGGGCGCATCCTGTCCCTTCGAGAAGGTGCTGTGAAGGTGTTGCTTTAAGCTTTGGGAAGTGACGGTCTCCAGCCTTGCTCTGCAGTGTAGGTCCACCACCATCAGTGCCACAGCTCTGGGTGCCAAGCGTGGGCAAGCTCTGACTGACCACATTCCACCTCTTTGCTGACTGGCTAGAACAGCAGGAGAAAGCAGCTAAGAAAATACAGCAGAGTTTACATCTCATGTTAGATATGTCACTGTTCCCCTTGGTGTGGGAGTTGTGTCTGCAGAAATGGTAGAGCATGAAAAGTGTGTTTGATTCCAGACACGATGCGCTAAAATTTAATAATTAAAGTTATTTGTAAGACAGTTATTTTTGTACTGTAGAATTGGACGTTTATGTTGTTTAAAGTTTTGTAACAACAAATGCTTGACCAAATGAGTAATTCAAATAAAAATTTACATGGGGGATATCCATAACCACTGGTTTGCTCTACATTGTCTCATTGGCAAGCAGAACTACTTAAGAACACACTATCTGCTTCCCCTATTTTGAGCTGAAACTACAGCGCTGCCAGGAGATTTCCTGTTTTTGTTGGTTCGGGACCTGTGCTGCAGCATACCACTACTTTTGCTAAGCAGAAGGAAGCAACTACCTGCACGTGTTCGTCAAGTTAGGCGTCCTCTCTTTCTGCTTACAGAGAAATTGGAAAGAATCTGCAAGTTGTGCAAATGCGTGGGTATAAGAGGAGGAGAAATCAGAAGGGTATTGCAGTACAGAAAAATGGGGGCTGTCTTTCCGCCAGAACTGTTCCACTCTCTGTAAGCTCCCTGCTTTTTGTTTTTTTCAGGGTCCCAAATGACAACACCAGTATTTCAGTGCCATATTGTCTGTGTCCAGAGCTGTTTTCGGCAGACCTACACCCATGTAATGCTTGAGAACTGTCAGGACTTGTCAAGGACATCTTATTCAGAACCCAGTGCCCAGTTCTGAGTAAGTGCCTTCGTGCTGGTGGCTGAAATGTCTTTCTTCTCAACTTCATCAATTACCTGATTAAAAACTTCCTTTTGGCTGAAAAAAATAAATCGCTTTCACCTCTTATTAAAAATATATACATCCTGAAAAGACCCCAACACTGAACTCACCTTCTCCCATGTGTTGTGCTTTACATCCCCTTTTATTCACCAACACATTTTTCTATTTGAACAAAAGTCTCCAGCAGCCTTCAGCTGGCACAGCATGCAGACTGGTAGATACAGAAGGAGAGTTTTGGATTCAGTATTTAGGTCAGCTCCAGCTCATCCAGCAGTTGCCCCATTCACTCAGTGGCCACCTGGAGCTTGAGAGAATGCGTCCTCAGAGCTTCTGTCCTGTAGCATTTCCTTGGACAGAAGTGTTGTGATTCAGGGAGTTCCTGATTCTCCATCTACAGGTGATGGGCAGCTCAGAAATCAGCAGGTGCCACTGTGTGTGTGGCTGTACCCCTGCACATCAGCAGCCTGCAGGGCTGCAAACCGTATGCACTAAGAAAGTGTGAGCAGAAGATGAATCTCAGAAGACTGCATGCTGGTGATTCTGCCCACAGAGAGTACTGGAAAGCACAAAACTACAGTAACAGGCAGGGGAGAATTCCCTGAAGCTGTAGTGAGGCAGATTTTAGGGCGTCTCCCAGAATTATTTTCTTTGCTGTTTTTGAGGCAAATGGTCAGTAATATCTTTGTTGTAGTTTGATTTGGTTTTTGTTTAAGACAGAAGTGGGTCAGTGGAATTTTGGCCTTGTCATTCTCTACGTTGCACAATAGTGTGTCTGTGCTCTGGAGAGTTTTCACATTCACCGTGCTCATTTACTGAAGAACATCAGGAGCAGGGAGACCTCTGCTTCACTCCTCCAAAACTGAAACTGCTGTGTTTTCTGCGGTGTCTGAGAGACCAAGGACAGAACTACAAACTGCAGTTAACATCAGAGAGGGAGGGGAGTCCTTGATCCATACAGGAGGTGTTTTACAGCTGCTGTGCTGTGTGCTGTGAAGGAAAACTTCACAGCCACTCCTAGACAGGAAAACCAGAGGAACATTCTTCTGGTGCCACCTGGGAGGTGATGCTCTTGAGAGGTTCCCCATGGAGATCTTCTCTGTGTCTCTATCGCTGAGAACGCTCACCTAAACATTCTGTTCCTCATTTGCAAAGCATCTCACAAGGAAATAAAAAGGCCAGTGTACTTGCAGCTTGTGCAGGTGTTATGCAATGGCTTAATGTGATGATGGGTTATTTAGCAGGCTAGCAAATGTGAGAGGCAACAGCGGTAATGCGAAAATGATACGCACTGGAAATGCCCAACCTAGGGAAATACAGAAGTGTGAAAGCACCGACATTGCTGAACTTGCGAGGCTGCTACATGAACTCGTTATGTATTTACATTGAATTAATGTTTACTAACAATCAGGGAAGAGAAACTTACGTCATCTACCTGGCCTTGTGCAAAGCATCTGACAGTGTCCTGCACAACATTCTTGTCTCTCAATTGGAGAGAGATGGATTGATGGATGGAGCGGTTGGTGGACAAGGAGCTGACTGGATGGGGACACTCAAGAGCTGTGGTCAGCACAGTTACAAGTCAGAGCTTCATACTGGGACCAGCACTTTTAGCATCTGTCAATGATGTGGACTTTGGGATCAGATGCACACTCAGTAGGTTTGCTGACAACGCCAAGCTGAGTGATACGGTCAACACACTGGAGGGAAGGGATGCCATCAGGAGGGACTGGGACAAGCTCGAGAGGTGAGCCCGTGTGAACCTCTCCATACGAGGTTCTGCACGTGGACTGGGGCAATATCAAGCACTCACAAAGGTAGATCACTGAGTGGTCTGGGAGCAGCGTTGAGGAGAAGGACTTGGAGACATTGGTTGATGAGAAACTCAACATGGGCTTACACTATGGCCAGAAAGCTAATTGTATCCTGCAGTGCATCAGCAGCGGGGTGACAAACAAGGAGACAGAGGTGGTTCTCCTTTGTGTAGTCTTATGAGATGCCACCTGAAGTACTGCAGTCAGAACAGGAGCACCTGGGCTTCTTAGTCTGGAGAAGGCTCCTTATAGCAGCCTTCCTATGCCTCAAGGGAGCTACAGGAGAGCTGGAGAGACAGTTTTCTTCAGGGAGTTTAGAGATAGGGCAAGGGGTAACAGCTTTAAACTAAAAGAGGGGAGACCAGACGTGAGAAGGAAATTTTTTATTTGCAGGGCAGTGAGGCTCTGCCCAGAGAAGTGTGGGTGCCCCATCCTTGGAAGTGCCCTGAGCCACAGCTGGACCATGACACAGTGAGCTGGTGGGGGCTGAGGTCTAATCCAACCCAACCATGCTGTCATTCTATGATTCCATGATAATGAAGACAAGACAAGGCAAAGAAGAGAGTGTTTCAGTGTTTTGAGCTTGGGGCTGGGAATGATAAGATCAAGTCCCTGTGGACAAGGGGCAGAGGCAGGAGCAGCAATCCTGGTGGGGCTCCGTTAGAGACAACCAGGATGGAGAGATGGATGTTGCATTCTACAAGGAACTGGCAAAAGTCACATAATCACCAGTCCTTGTTTTCATGGGGGGACTTCAGCTTCCCTGATACGTGGTGGAAATGCAATACAGCTCAGAAGCAGTGCAAAGGAGGTTCCTGGAGTGTGTGGGAAACAACCCTGACACAGCTGGTAAGAGATCCTACCAGGAGATGTGCCCTGTAGACCTGTGAGAGAAGGAATGGTGGGAGATGAGGTAGTCA
>NW_024962285.1:4611645-4670268 GCF_019238085.1 Lagopus leucura | reverse complement strand
AGTCAGAACTGTCTTGGGCATAGCAACCATGAAATTAAGTTTTCTGTTCTTGGTGAAGTCAGGAGGGGGTCAGCAAAACCGTGGTCTTCCAGGGGGGACAGACTTTGAATTGTTTTGAACATTGACCTGGAAAATCCCTTGGGAGTCAGTCCTGAAAGGCAGAGGGGTCCAGGAAGGCTGCATGTGGCTCAAGAAGAAAATCCTGAGGGTGCAAGCCCTCCTGTGCTGTAAGAAGAGTCAACGGGGAAGAGGAGCAGCCCGGCTGAACAGGCAGCTCTTGCTGAGATACCAGGAGAAAAAGAGAATCTATGATCTTTGGAAGAAGGATCAGGCAACTCAGGAGGAATACAGATATGTCACTAGAGTATGCAGAGGGAAGCCCAATGAGAGTTTAATCTGGCCAACATCGTTGAAGATAATAAAAAATGATTTTACAAATATGTTTGTAAGAGGAGGGCCAAGGAGAATCTTCCACATCTACTGGATGCGGTAGGGAACTTCATCACTGAGGATGAGGAAAAGGCTGAGGTTCTCAGTGCCTTCTTTTCTTCTGTCTTTAGTAGTCAGACCAGTTATTTATAATATATGCATATTAAAAATTACAAGATAATTATATAAATAAATACTGCAGATTCTGATGTATAAGTCATGGCAGTAGTGTAGCCGCTTTGTTTTAGAGGTACTGATGTCTTCTAGTGGCCCACGTGCAATGTGATGTGGAACAGGTGAGTTTTCCTAAGTCTTGCATCTGAGGCACCTGGCTACTCTGACAGGAATTAAATCGGCCAGGAGTCCAAACTGAGTAGTTCCTCTGAAGTTCAGTGGCCTTAACCAGTCCTGTTTGACATTGGACTCTTTTATGGATTTTTTTTCAGATTTGAGTATGTGCCTGAATTGTCCTGGGAAGCCAATGATGAAGAATTTAAGCACAGTCAGTAACTGCTGCAAGTGGCTGGGTGGATCCTCAGAAGCCTGACTGTAGATTGTGGCCTCTGTGCCAGTGAGCACAATGCTGCAGATGAAGGCCAGGAAGTAATCAACTTGCTTTGCTGAAGCAAGGCTGCAGCAAATCTCCCAGGCTGACCGAGAGGCAGCAAAGCTGTGGTAAATGGAAAAAGAGACTGCAGCAGTGTATACAAAGCAGGGTGTTAGCTGCAAGTCCTCTTAGGCTGTGGCACAGTAAGATACAAGCTCATGTCTGACTTTTGTCAGGCACAGCACTTCCAGATTGAGCAAACCTGCTGTGCAGTGTGCAGAATCAGAGGGGTTCCAGATAATGCAGCCGGCAAGAAAAGATGGAAATGGATGAGACTCTTCTTTTTCTTCCTCCTACAGGAAAGCATGTGTGAAAATAGCATTCTTTGGAGGACTTTTTTTTTAATGGAGTGAGTAGGGCAACAAAGCCCAGGGTCAACATACAGCAGGTGGGGATAAGACACTAAGAACACAGGCCTTGAAATGGTAAGGATAGCAGAGGACCGCAGCGGATTGTCTGAGCTGGGATGGAGAATCGCTGGCAGGGTTTGAGGATGAGCTGAACAAACATGAGCTGCAGATGAAAAGAGATTGCTGAGGAAGCAGATGGGTAGCGGGCTGCTGAGGGCCCATTCTGCAGTATCTCTGAGTAGGTTGGTCCTGCCCTCTCCACTATATAAGCATCGCTGTCCTGTTCTACTGCTGGGTGGAGCGGTGTCAAACGTGACCAGGTCCAGGCACTGCTGGCGTTAAGGGGAGTAAAGAACCAGGACAGTTACGTGCCACTGCGTGCGCTGGGCTGTCCTGTTCCACCCGCACTAACTGCTCTCCAACCAAGGCTTGCATTTGTTTGTCTCAGATTTGTTGCCCTGCATTAACATAACCGTTGTAAACCTTGCACTGAGTGCTGCAGCCTTCACAAATGTGGGAGAAGTACCATGCAGCAAGACAAAAAGGACCTGTCGCATGGAATCTCAGGTTGGAAAAGGCTTCAAAGAAAACCCCAACCCATCCCACCATGCCCACTAACCATGTCTCTCAGTGCCATATCCCCAGGGTTCTTGAACACTTCCAGGGACAGTGACTTCACCACCTCCCTGGACAGCTGTGCCCATCCTGAACACTCTTTTGGAGAAGAAATTCTTCCCAATACCCATCTGATCTTCCTAATGCCCTAATGTCAATCAGCAGGGCTGTAGCAGGAACCGTATTTCCCAGGAGATGGAATCCCACAGTGTTGGACACTCCATACACCCAGGAGCAAATCTGTGCCCTGCCTATCAGTGAACTGCACAGACAAGGAAGCTGTTTCTGCTTTACTGTGCCATGCATCTGGTCCAGGTGCTCAGCCTTCCCTGACCACAGTGCTGGGCTCTACTCGTGGATCTCTTCCTTCTGCTACTTGAACCAAAGCATTTAATCCTGGCAGGCTCCTGTAGCTATCAGTGGACTTTCTGTTGAGCAATTAGTTAATTGTACAGAAGTTAATGCAACAGTAAAGCTGAATTTGCTTTAGATTGGAAGGGCAGGACACTGAAAGCAACAAGAAGGCCTGATGCATTTTCTACTAGCAAAACACATTGCTGCATTAGCAGCTATTTAAAGGAAAGCACAGCGTTAAAATTCTGTCCTGGACCTGATGACTTGCAGACTGGGCTACTTTCATCAAGCTCCATTCTATCCTATTAAACTAAAATGTGCTTCAGCCTGTCATTCCTCCCACCTGCTATTTACTCCCTCCTTTAAAGAACTGTCACTCTTTACTCCAGAGATGCCTGGGACTAAAAAACATGCTTATCCCTGGAGAGGGCAGAGACTCGAGGTCACAGCTGATGTGCACTGGTGAAGCAGCATGAGGAAACCTACATTGCGTGAATAAATAAGTGGCTGTAGCTCAGCCTGGGCTGGGTGGAAGAGACAAGATGGATGGATCAAAAGGTTGCAGTCTTGTTTGGTAATGGGGGCAGCCGTCCCTGGAGTAAGAGGGGAGAAGGGAGTGTTTGGTCTATGATTTCTTGCAGCAAGGCTGAGGAAAGAAGGAGTGCTTCAATTTGAGGTGCAGTCTCTGTGGGATGCCTGTGTACACTGGGGAAGAATTAAAGATTTTTTTTTAAGAGTGGAGCAGATAGGCGGGCTCCTCTTTGAATCCTTCCTTTCACCAGCGTCTGCTTAAAATATATGGTTACATCTATTTGATATGCATACGTATTAGACACGTACGCATACACAATAGCTCATGCCTTTATACATACTGTGGTAGAATCACCCGGGATTTCACCTGATCAGGCATGCCTGAGCAGCACTGCGTGTAGCTGTGGGAGCACCGATGTATTCCAGGTGGTGGAAGCTGCCCTAATGTGGCTGCCAATGCCAGAGTGCTGCATGCCTGCCTGGAGCTGCCATGCCTGCTCCAAAGCAGTGCTCTGAGCCACAGGCACGAAGGGGATGTGCTCCAACGTCACACTGCATCCAGAGGAAGCGCCAGGCAGGAACAGCATCCAACATTTGAGAATTCATTGCTGAGGCCACTAAGCTGCCATCAGTGCAGGGCTGTGCTGGCAGCATTGCTGTGCCCTCCTGGCCCTGCCTCGGGCAGACGGGTCTTCTCTCGTTGCAGCTGTTCTCCACCTTTCTTCCTGAGAGCTGAGACTTCCCAAGCACGAGGTCCCGTAAGAATGCATTGCTATTCTGTTCCAAAGGGCTTGGCTCTGAAGGTCCCACTTTATAGGAGATACCTCCATACCGGCCTGCGACCAAAGACAGCTCTGTCTCCTCCTCCTCCCACTGTGTGCTCAGAGCTTTGCAGCGGACACTGCTGTGTTTTCTGTGCTCTGTGCTCCTTCATTTTGTCCCACAGCTTTGCCTGCACGTGTTGTGCAAAGCCCGTGCCCCTCCGTATGGGCGTTGCAGCTCAGATGTGTTACCCACGGCTTTGGTGAGGGTCGGAAGAGGCACAGCACTGTGCTGAGCTCCCGTGGAGCAGGTGCTGCCCGGAGCACAGGCTGGCTTTGTGTCGGTGCTGATGTGAGGCACGGCGGGCAGTAATTGCACTTCTTTGCATTGCAAAATGATTATTAGCGCCTCAGTTCATTATCAAAGCAAATTTAATTTTTCAGTGTAAAGGAAGCGGTTGTATTTATAAATGAAACACTGTTTATACAGCCAGAAAAAAAAAATTAATTCATGACAAATGTAAGGAAAATTAATAGTCTTTAACTGGGACAATATTTGACTGTCTAATTGTCTAATTGTGCTTTGCCAGGTAAAGCACACTCTCATTTCTGCTGGCTCCTGATGGAGATTTCCACAGAAGTATTTTGCACTCCTGATGAAACTGCGTTTAAATATTTTTTTAATTAATCTTGCACCGAGCAGTCAGGTCAAAGCACGTAAGGGTGCTGCAGAAGCTCGGCATTCTGCAGTGGATCCGTGCCTCTGCAGAGGGAGGATCTCGTCTCATCCGAACCCATTCAGGCAGAAATAAAAAAGAAAAGGGAGAGGTCAAAGATGAGCAGAGCGGGCACAGGGTTCCCAACATGCCGAGTGGAAACACCGTGCCTGGCGTGCAGGGTGCAGAGCAGAGCAGTGCAGGGTGCCCTGCTCACACTTGGAAACTCCCAGGCAAACACACTGACATGCAGAACTGTCAATGGCCAACTGCTTACACATGGGAGGGAAGAGCAGGATGTGCAAAGCCACCAGCAGCACTGCACCCACATGTGGAGTCCTCAGCACAGGAGAGACATGGAGCTGTTGGAGTGCGTGCAGAGGAGGGCCACAAAAATTATTCTAGGGATGGAAACCTCTCCTACAAGGACAGGCTGAGAGTTGGGGCTGTACAGATGGAGAAGAGAAGACTTCAGGAGTCTTCTCCAGGAGACCTGAGAGCAGCCTGTCGGTTTCCAAAGGGGAACTAAAGGAAAGAAGGGGACAAACTCTTCAACAAGGTCTGCTGTGAAGGAGCTAGGAGAAATGGTTTTAAATTAAGGAGGGGAGATTTAGATTGGCTATAAGGAAGAAGGATTTTGTACAATAAGGACAGTGAGGCACTGGAACCTCAGAACCCAGAGATGTGGTAGAAGCTCCACCCCTGGAGGCACTGCAGATCAGGCTGGATGGGGCTTTGAGCTCCCGATGGACCTGTGGATGCCCCTGTTCATTGCAGAGGAGCTGGACTAGATGACCTTTAGAAGTCCCTTCCAGCTGAAAAGGCTCTGTATTTCCCCAGCTCAGGACTAGGCTGCCTGTGGCACCAGCTGCCCCCTTCCCAGGACACGGGTGCAGCTGTGACACCCACAAGTATGCAGCAATTCAGGTGCAGACTCAAGGACAGCGTGCCAGCTCATTAACCCCCCCCCATTACCCTTGGGATCAGTCTCCAGGGACACTGGTTGCACCGGAGCCCTTCTGGTACAGTGTTGGCACTGCCGTGCAGATGGAACTCACAGCACGCAGTGAGGGTGCCTAGAGCCTGCCACAGGGCTGCACGTGTCCCTGGTGGGTGCACAGGGCAGGCCAGACAGGCAAAACCCTGTGCAGTACAGACAGAGCTCCACTGGCAGTCCCATCTCTCACCTTGCCCCGTGCAGCCTGGCACAGCTCTGCTCAGGACAGCTTGGAAGCGTGCAATCTCTTCAACTCAGCCTGCCAACTTGAAGTCAATTTGCATTGGATAATTATTTTCAATTAAGTGATAACAATCCTGTTCCGAACAGAAATAATCTTGTCCGAAGGCCAAACAGTTTATCCTGTCTCGGAGATGAGGCTGCAGCCTTGCGGAGGCTCACGTCAGTGTCAGCACTGTTATCACCTCCGCTGTGCTGAAGGGAATGTCCCCTGCTCGGGGAGGGTGGAACAGAATCCGCTGTGCTAACTTAGCAACATCACAGCGCTGTGCTCCAGTAACAAGCTGCGCTCAGAGCCTTTGCAAGGACCCAAGGGGGGGTGAAACCCTGCTGGCCCATTCGTGTCTCTTGGTGGGAGTGGGGCTGTGTTCCGTTGGCACACCTCCCTGGTGAGCCCACTGCCCTCCTCCTCCAGCAGCTCCCGCAGCACTGAGCAGGGCAAGCATGTGCTCTGCACAGCAAGGGTCACCCAGAACAGGGGCATGCACAGACATGGCTCAGCATCCCCACGCAGCAATCTGATGGCGTGGACTGCATAGCAGACAGACAGCTCTCTGGGAGCAGCACCCTCTGGGAGCAAGAATGACAGAGATCTATGGAAGCAGCCTGCAGAAGCCACCCAGGTGCACCTGTGTGCCCTCCCCTTGGGGCTGGTTGTGTGCAAGTCTGCTTTGCTTATGGTGGGCAGTGACCTCAGCATAAGTAGATTTTAAATCTGTGAGTCTGCAGTAGTAAGAAAAGACAAGTGAGACAGTCTGCTCTCACAAAACAAGGGGTCGGCAGGGTTCCCTGCCTTTTCCTAGGGGGAGTGAGCCCTAACTCTAACAATAGCCCCCTTACTCAAACCCAATCCTAATCCAACCCTAATTCTAAATGTAATTCTAACCCTTACCCAAAACCTAACTCTGAACCAACCCAATCCTAACCCTCCCCAAACTACCTTGACAATTTGACTGAACTGTCAGGAATCTGCTTCAAAGTGTTGAGCCTATGGCCGTTTGTTGGCACTGCCCGATGGATGTACCGGTGCCAGACACCTGCCAGGAGGCAGCAGCTCAGCCAGAAGATGGGGAGGTGAAAGGCCTGATGACAGACACCTCCTCTGCTGAAGGAAACAGGCAAACGCCTCTGTCTGTGTGGAGAGTGCCAAGGAGCAACGGATGGTGCTTGATGAGAGTTGTTGGCTTTTATTTCTCCTTAACTTTTTTTTTTTTTTAATCCACTGCATTCCAGTCAGTTGGGAAGATTGGAATCCAAAGCTCCTGCAAGTGAAAAATAGCAAATCCAATATCTTTTTAGTGGTGTTTTTATATTCAAATTAGACATAATCTCTATGAATACAATTACTGTTCCCAAAGGGATCATGCCCAATTTAAATGTATAAAATGTCATTAAAGGGGTGCTGGCTTGCTATTAAAATTTAACTCCAGCAAACCCCTAACGTCCTTTGTATTATAGTTTTACAATTAACCCAGAGATGTACAATCTGGTACAGTACAGTAAGTGCATTGTTTCTGACAAGCCCGCAGCCAGACCAACTGCTGAAAGCAGCACCAAACCCGAGCGGAGCTGCTGCACTCCTGCCTCTGGACCCTGCTGCTGGGACATCCCGCAGGAATCCCCGCGTGTGGGGCTCATGCCCCCTTCCCTCTGGGTCCAGGAAAGCTGCCCTAGCCCTCAGCAGGCAAAGGGTGCAGGACCTCCTGCCCCAAAGCCTTTCAAAACAAAAGGCACCAGGGATGGCTGCCCATCCCATCCCGTGAGGGATGAGAACCAACACAAGAATCGCATTGCAAGAGAAGATGAGATTCAAAAAATGCCTCAGGAACCTGAACTCACAACGTTCCATGGCATCCAGCAAGGTACATCCTAGGGTCCTGAGCAAACTGGCGGATGTAGCTGCTGAACCTCTCCCCTTCATATCTGAGAACTCAGAGCCGCCAGGTGAAGTCTCCAGTGCAGGGTGAAAAGGGAGTATCACAGATATTTGTAACAGGCTCCTAGGGAAGGTCCTGGCAACTACAGCCAGACTAAAGCAGTGCCTGGTAAGATCACACAGCAGATCCTTCTGGAAGTCATGCTAAGGCACATGAAAGACAGAGAGATGGTTAGAGAGGGCCAGCATGGCTTCACAAAGGGCAAATCATGCCTGATTCATATACCGGCCTTCCACGATGGGCTGACTGCATCAGTGGGAAAGTGAAGAGCTGGTTGTCATCTACCCCAGCTTCTGCAAGACCTTTTATGTGGTCTCCTGCAATATTCATGTATTTAGATGGGAGAGAGATTATTTTAATTGATAGACTGTAAGATGGATCAGGAATTCACTAGATGGCTGCATCCAATGAGTCGGAGGTTCAGCATCCAAATGGAAAGCAGTAACAAGTGCTGTCACTCGAGGGTCTGTGTTGGGACCAATACCATTCAATATTTGTCCTGCAGAGAAAAGCTGAGGGAGCGAGATTTGTTCAGCCTGGAAAAGGGAAGGCTCTGGGGGGACTTCACTGTGGCCTTTCAGTGTGGAAAGGAGGTTTGTAAGATAGTTGAAGAATGCCTGTTTACCAGGATCTGTAATGACAAGACAGAGAGTGACGGTTTTAAACTGAAGAGGATAGTTTCAGATTGGATGTGAGGAAAAAAGTCAGCGTAAGTGTGAGGTCCAGAGGCTGCCCAGAGAGTCTCTTTATTAAATGGGCTCCAGGTCGGGTTGCACAGGGCTTTGTGCAGCCTGGTCTAGCGGAAGGTGTCCCTGCCCATGGCAGGAGTTCAAAGCTAGGTGATCTTTAAGGATCCCTTTCAATCAAACCATTCCATGACTGTATTGCTTCCGGACTGAGGCAGCTGAGCTCATGCGGTGGCTTGCAGTCACCTGGACCTCTGGCTGTTCTGTCAGGAAGGCCATCAAGGCAGGTCTTCCCAAGAGGAACGAGAGCAGACATATCACCCACACAACGCTAAATGTTGGTGCCCCAGAGAACGCCCTGCAGTGCCGCTCCCTCCTGCCTCTCCTGCACTCCCCCAGGCGCTGCCATGTGGAGATCCTTTGGATTCCAGACTGTGAGGCACAGCAGCTGTGGAGGACGCTGCGCGCACGCTGGCTGCCCCCTCCACGCTGTGGGAGAAGCAGGCTCGTGGCTGCCTTGGTGGCTGGAGACTGGGAAAGGCACAGCCTGCTGGAGCACTGAAGCCATGGCAGGAACGGCCTGCTCTATCCCAAATGCTGGTGGTACTGCTTCCCATGCCTGATCAGATTTAAGCTTTTGCTGAACACAACACGGTCACCCTGACGGAAAGGCACTCACCACTTGTCCCGGTGCAGGCAGGGCCGGTGCAGCACCCTGCCATCACCTCCTTCTGTTGCCTTTTGAGCCCAGAAAACATCTTTTTCTACCTAATAATTACTATGCATTAAAGGGTATAATGCATATTTAAACATGCAGGTTAGTGAACTGCACATGGGCGAAAATCCATGCTATAAAAACACGCATTTAACTAACATGCAATTAATGGGGCAAAGTATTCAAAACCGTTTCTTACTTTGTAGGAGTGAAACACTTTCCAGAGCATTTTATTACGGCTGTGATGTTCCAGATGCAAAGGCCACACCTGATCTTCATCGTGCTCTCTTTTTCCCAAAGCAAAAGAAAAGGCACCTTAAAACCCAGCACTCCTACACATAGAAGAGAGCCGCTGGGCTCCTGCAAGGCCATAGCCGAGCGCACACAGGCGGCAGCACGGAGTGGGCACCCAGGCCTGGGCTTTGCTCCCGGCTGCCTCCTGCTCTGACACCTGCCCGACTCAAAGCACATCCAAGGGAGGCACTCAGCCGAGACGTGCGGCTGGGCACCCGCTCCTGCTGCAGATTAGCCTTGTCATTGTGTTTATGAGAGTAAGAGGATCTTGCGCCGCTGCAGTGTTTTTCCATTAGCCATTACAAGGAGATGGTGCTGGAGGGAACAAGGAAAAGGCTTCCCCTGTGCACGACTGAGCCACAGAGGCCAAATCAGAGGGACAGGTTGTGCCCAGCATAATTCCTACCTTGATTTCTGTGTCAGGACTTGATAAGGCACGTAAAAAAAGGGCCTCTCCTTCCCTGCAGGGCCCACCCCATGCCCACAGATGCTGCCTGGACCTCACTGCCAGAGGAGCCCCAGCTCCCAGCTCCATGCAGATGCCCTGGTCTGCCCATGGCTGCAGCCATCAGAAGCCCCTCAGGCTTGTGGTGGGAGCCTCTCTGCAGGCAGCAGCCAAATGCAGAGCTGAGCCCGGGTCTTTGCAGGCTTCCTCTGGCACACAGGGCAGCATGGAACAGCGTGCTGCAGTGCCTGCATGAGCCCAGAGACCCAGTGGCATGCACGCGTCCCACATCCTCATTGCAGACACCTTCCCAGGCATGTTCTGCACATCCTGCCCCAGGGAGGGGGTTTTGCTTCCATCACCAATGAGAAGCAACAGCTCAATGAAAATTACATCTCTTTTCTAAAGGAAGTTCCCAGATTTATGCTAATGCCAGAGTGCTTCTGAGCCATCAGGTGACTGGCAACGCATCAAATCACATTTTGCTTTAAAATACATGAATCCAAAATGGAAACAGTGACAGATTTGGCATCCGGCAGCCCGGGGGAGAAATACCCCATCCGGGCATTCACAACAATGGACTGCATCTAAAACAGGTCTGCGTTTGGTCCTGACAACTAATGCTCTGTTCAATCGCATGAAAAAAAAGCCCTTTTTAATTCTGAAAAGGAAAACAGTTTAATCATTGTAAGAAACTATACCTTCAGGGTATCGCTCCAAAATACAGGCGGAGATTAGGAGGGATTTGTGAGATGGTGTTTATTCCCAACTTAGGTGCTTTCCATAAATTAATTATAAAAGCGGGCCCAAGCCAGCCAGGAGTGCGCTGGGAAATTCTCAGAGTGTTCGTCATTTCCATGCACTAATATTCACGCCATCTGCCTGCTGCTCTCTCTTTGCTCCATTGTCAGCAGCAGCCTGTTTCCTGCGCTGCGTCAAGTTCCTCTCCCCAGCCCTGCCGCAGGTAACCGGCCCTGGCACATGGATGGATTCTTACTGATGGAGGAGAGGATTCCCTCTGCTGAGTGCCAGGGGTCAGGACGGCAGCAGGGAATGCTCAGACAGAGACTGGATGGGGGCTTGCAGGGCAGGTGAAGCCCAGCCTTGGTCTGGTGAGGGGGTGATGTGCTCCCCTGTGCTGCAAAATGAGCATCCCGGTCCCGGGGAGCCAGGAGGTGTTTGGTGGAGTGACCCAGCGAGGATCCACCACCAGAGATGATGACGGTGTCAGGAAGGAGCAACAGCACAAAGAGCTCTTTCTCCCAGCCCACCTCTGTGGGCCCTCACCCTGTGCCTCACCCCTACGAGGGGTCCCTACAAGGCCTGCAGCACCCCGGGGAGCTCTGCAAAACCCTCAACCTACCTGGCAACCAAAGGACAAAGGGCCAGCAGTGCCAGAGGCAGCTGCATAGCAAATTAACCCACAGGCTTTGATTTTCTGACCCTTCTCACAGCCGCGATGTCAAGCGGAGCGGTCCTCGTGACCCTTCTGCTTACTACTCACAGAGCAAGCTGCTGGCATCCCGAGCTCATCCCCTTTGCTACCAGAGAAGGTGGATGGTGCAGCCCTGTAAGCAACAGCTCTGGCCCTACAGTGAGGCAGAATGGAGCAAGACCACGCATCCTGCTGCCGGTGGGCAGTGCTGCACAGTGCTCATTGCTCTGTCCACCAGCACAGCTCAGGAAAGGAGTTGGCATCCACCTCTCTCTCATTTTACCTCTCAGAAAAGTTTTGCTTCAGAGCCTTCCTGAGGTGCAACTGTCCAACACAGAACTGGCAGGGAGAGAGGACTGCACCCATCAGGTGCCCAGGTGCAGGCAGGACGCCGGCTGCAGCAGGTGTGTACATGCAGACACACCTGTGTGCAATACTGCTGTAAAAGCAGGAAGAAGAGACTGGGAACCTCTGTCCAGGTTGTCTCATGGGACAGGAATAATGACACACTGGGCTGAATGGCATCTGGGTAAAACCAAGGAGAGGAAAGGGTTCCTGCACTGCTTATGGCCGCATGGTGCATCCTCCAGCAGGCAGCAGGTGGTCACACAGAGAGCCAGAGTGCTGGGCTGTGCAGGATGGCCTGGTGGGCAGTGCTGGTGGGACACAGCAGTGGGAGCAACCCTGGGCTGCAGTGCCCTGCAGAGCTCTTCTGAGGGATGTGCACAGAACTGCATTCTATGCATCCTGCACTGCGCGTGCTGGGCAGGACAGCCGGACCCAGCAGCATTTCAGCAGGACCTGTATGTTTTTGCAGTTTAATCAGGCAAAAAGCCAATTCCAGAACTCTTCCATTTACAGCCTTTGTAGTTTTGCATATATATATGTGAAACTTTTCATTCCATATGTATGGAATGACCTGGCCAAAATTTTGTTATTTTCAGTAGCTGCCCACAGCACCCCAAAGCAGCCATGCACCACCTCCAGCAGCAGGACGGGGTGGCCAGAGGGGAAAGGGAAAGGATCCAGCACCCTGCAGCAGCGGCAGTGCAGGGCTATGCTGGACAGCACACATGCTGACATGAATTCTCCCTGATAAGAGAGGGAGATGTCAGTGCTAATGATAACTCAGCTCCACATGGCACAATGAAATTTCAAGCAATTATGAAAAAGTACAATGGCCTCTGCTGGCCTAATCTGACAGCATGCTGACGGCAGGAGCAGGCGTGCATTGTGATAAAGGAAAATCCCACCGGCAGAATACAGACTTGTTAGATAAGCTGATAGCTCACACAGCACAGATGATTTGTGCCAGAGAAAAGCACTGCGAGTCTCTGCTCTCTGGGTTTACTACAAAACAGCCATTGAGATCAGACAGCTGCACACTCCGGCTCTCTCCAGCTCTCTCGCTAAGCCTCCATCAGGCAGTGACAGCCCGTATCTCCAGTGTGGTGATGGAGGGCAGAAGCCCTGCCAGTGGCAGCAATCCTCCTCCACGCAGGCAGCAGGCAGCGGGTCAGCCCTGCTGTGCAGGCTGTGTGTCAGACTGGAGTGTCCTGAGCGCTTCAGGCATCTGGGCAGGGGAAGTAGGAGATGAACGCTGGGGCTGCAGGTGGAGCCATCTGTTCTGCTCAGCCAGTAATTCCAGTCCTGCTGTGAGCTGGGTGTGCTCAGCTAGGAGACACAGGTACTGGCTGGGTCCACCCCACAGCCCCGCTGTGCCTCCTGTATCACAGAGCTGTGCTTGCACACAGGCTCGGGAGCTGAAAAGCGAGGAAGATGCAGCCCAGCAGGCAACCTGGGTGTGGGGAGGGCTGGATGAGAGCAGCAAAGTGGCACAGGGATGCACCCAGGCCCACCAAGAGCAGCACAGGTTGTCATCATCTAACGCTGGTGACACAGCATCCCACTGCACCAGGCGGTGCTGTCTGGGGGTGGTGCCGGGTGGTACTGCACATCCTACAGCAGCTCCAGGAGTCCCTCCTGCGTGAAGGACATCATCACCATCACTGTGGCAGCAAAGACAGAGCTCACTGCTCCAGTGGGCAGCAGCTGGTGGCAGCCTCAGAGCTTCCAGAGAGCACACTCGGGCTCGTGGAGGCAGCAAGGGATTTGAGGAGAGCCTAATGGAGCCCAAGGCCACGTACAGATAGACACGTGCGTGAGTGTGTCTGCATGCCTAGTCTGTTCCTCCATCTGCTTACCCTGCTCACCAAGCCATCTGCACCGCAGATCTGCCACAGCTCCCGCAGCCGGGCAGCTCTGCACAGCCTTTCCGCGTGCTCGTCGCAGGCAGCCCGGCTTCGCAGTGACCTTTTGTGATGCGATGGTGTGATGGCCCTGCCGCGGGTCGGAGGGCTCCTAACAGTTACCTGCTCCTCTCCGCGGGCTCTGCCATCAATCGGGAGCAGAGAACTCACGTGCATTTGCACAACCACCACACCACATAAACACAACGTCTGATATTTCTGCCCCCCCGGGATTTGTTTTGCACGGGAAGTTCCGGCCACGGCCCTCTTAACCAAACTCAGCGAGGGCTCCCGCACCGCCGAAGGGAGGAGCCCGCCCGCTCACTCGCTCTCCTAGCCCTCTGCCCGGCCCCCTGTGCTGCCGGGCTCCCCGCGGGCCGTGCGGTGGCGCTGCGGGGCGGCCATGCGCCGGGCCATGGCGGTGTTCGTGACGCGGCGGATCCCGGCCGAGGGAATGCGGGTCCTCTCGGAGGCGGCGGGGTGAGCGCCGGGCCGGGCCGGGCCGGGCCGGGGGAATGTGGGATGCTGGATGAAGTCCGGCCCCGCTGACGGCCGCGTCCCGCAGGTGCCGCGTGCAGCAGTGGGACTCGGAGGAGCCCGTCCCGCGGCGCGAGCTGCTGGCGGGGGTTGCGGGCAAACAGGGGCTGCTCTGCCTCCTGTCCGACCGCATCGACGCCGAGGTGCTGGACGCCGCCGGTGGGTGCGAGGCCCCGGGCCGGGGCTGGGCGGGGGGAGTCGGTGCGCAGCTGTTTTGCAGCGGCGGTATTTTGCAGGGCCGAGCCTGAAAGTCATCAGCACCATGTCCGTGGGGTTCGATCACCTCGCCCTGGACGAGATCAAGAAGCGGTAACCTCGGTGCCGTGCGGCCGCGTCGGGTGCGCGCGGCTTCGTCGCTGCGCCCTTCCCTGTCCGGCCGGGAACGGAGGGCGGGGGGCTGCGGTCCATCCCCTGCACCCCAGAGCTTGGAGCCCAGAGGGGGGTTGTGCCCTTGTGCTGCAGTGAGGCCCCAGCCGGAAGGGCTCGGGAGGGATGGCCTCCCGCGGCTGCATACGCTCCTGTGGGGGGGGGGGGGGGGGGTCTTCCCAGAAGAACAGAGGTTGCATGCTAGAGTCGGCAGCGTTGACGTGGAAGAGCTGAGCCCGGTGCTTTCCTTGCAGGGGGATCCGCGTGGGTTACACCCCTGACGTCCTGACTGATGCCACCGCTGAGCTCTCGGTGGCTCTGCTTCTTGCCACGTGCCGGCGGCTGCCCGAGGCTGTCGCGGAGGTGAAGACGTGAGTGTGTGCTGTGTGCTGGAGCGGGGCTGCAGAGAGTCGGGCACTGTGGGAGAATGCGCCTGAAGCCCGACACATGACATGGGGCTGAAGCTGGTGCTCCACCACGCTGGCACTGAAAGTCGTGCAGGGTAACAGAGCCCACAGCAGTCCTGCATTCAAGGGCTGCTAAAGGGGCAGAAGTGTCCTCCAAGCACTTCTGTGCATGCTGTGGATACATGGGTGATCGGTGGTTGAAAGCCACTCTGTCCTCTCTGGGCTCCTGGGGATGTGGCCAGAGCTGACTGCCCAGCAGTTGTCCCAGGGCTGTGCTCAGCAGCGTCATTTCAGCCAGCCCTGAGGCTGCTGCTGCATACTTGCAGTTAGAGCAGACTCTTGCAGACCACGGGCTTGAAGCAGGGTGCACATCACCCGCCAGTGGCGGTCAAGTTCGCCTTCTACACTGTTGTGGTTCATGATTTTCTTGCCCAAGTCCTGTGTTTTGAGGCAGGTCTTCCACTGCTGGTTTATTAACATCAGTTTCCTTCTCACTCTCTCCACTAGCGGTGGCTGGACAACCTGGAAGCCCTTGTGGATGTGTGGCTATGGACTGTCTGGAAGTACGGTGGGCATCATAGGTCTGGGAAGAATAGGTAAGCGTGTGTCCTGCACCAGGTGTGTGCCCCTGCTGACATCAGGCTGCTTTCAGAGTTTCAGCCAAGGTTTATTCCCTGTGCTCACTTATTTGGAATCTTAGAACAGCAAGGAAGGCTTGGTGGAGCCACTCTGAGCAGCTCTTGATCCATCAGGCATGACTCTTAAAGCTTTTTACTCATTCACATGCATCCACCATACCCAAATGCTACAGCAAACTGGACATTGGCCTCTTGGTTTTCAGTTAAGCAAACAGAAAGCTTGACAAAGTACAGGACCCGTTCAGCTGTTCACTTTGTCAGCAGATTGCTCTTTCTTTCCTCACGTTTTGGCTTGCTGCCTAAAGTGGCTTCAGGTTTGATATCCTAGGGCTGAGCATTCGCTCCCTTGAGGAGCTGCAGAAGGCATCCACCCCACAACAACATGTACCACACAAAGCAGCCTCACAGGAGCAGTCCTGACTAGGCACACTGCAGAGACCCTTGGGCAAGATTTGTGTTCCACGAGCTGCTTGGCTTGCAGCTAAACCATCTGCATGCTGAAGGGTGCACAGCATTTTCTTTCTCGTTTCTAGGGCAGGCAGTTGCCCGCCGTCTGAAGCCATTTGGGGTCAAGAACTTCTTGTACACTGGAAGTCAGCCGAAACCAGAGAATGCTGCAGAGTTTCAAGCTGAGTTTGGTAAGAAAAATGAATGAAACCAACAGTCCTCAACTGCAGGGCAGGAAGCAGCATGTCTGATACAGCTTGGAGATGCCACCTGGAGCACATGAGTCACAGGGGGTGTCAGTGCTCAGCAGAGTGCTCAGTATATCTGGGCTGAACCGCTGCAAAGGTACTAGAGAAGGCTGACGGTTGACCCTGTGAGATACTGCAGTGTGCCCCATCAGGGAGGGTGGGCAGGGACTGATCATTGTTGGTTGCTGATGGCGGATGGTTTGCTGGAAACAAACACAGTCCTTAACTTGTTGCTCTAAAGTGGATGTGACGGTCCAGCAGATCCTGGAGTACCTCAGCTGGCACACAGGACCTCTCTGCAGGCCTGCTGGAGTCCCAAGTCCTGCATCAAGTGCTAATTTTTCAGTCCAAAGCTCGCACATTTCCAGTTTGTAATCTTGTTGCATGGTCATTGCTAGACCTTGTTCTGCTCCTTGTGTTTTCCACTGCTAAGAGGAAGCTGTTGCTCTCTGGCCCAAGAGTGGAAGTTGCATGAGTCAGAGCTTGTAATGTGGAAAGAGATTTAGTGTTGGTATAAACTGTCATGGCAGTACTTTGTTGTGTGAACATGAAAAACAGTCTGAGCTCACCTTTGGGACAGACATCTGAAGTTGTTAGATTTCCCTTTGGATAAATTTTGATGTAAAAACAAAGCACCATAATTGTATCTGTAGCAGCATCTCTGTGCAGTTCATTTCATGTCTGCCTGACCTGTGTCTCTCCATCTGGAGAAAAAGGTTGGCACAGCTTTTGCAGGGCAGCGTTCTCTCCTGGTGTTCCTTATGTGTTAGAAGGGCTGCAGAGGCATCCTGGTGATGGCTGTGAGCAGAGCTGTGATCTGTGTTTCTCCTCCCAGTCCCAGTCACAAAGCTGGCCCAGGAGTCGGACTTCATCATCGTGACGTGTGCTTTGACTCCCGACACCCAGGGAATGTGCAACAAGAATTTCTTCAGCAAGATGAAGAAGACCTCTGTGTTCATCAACACGAGCAGGTGACAGCAGCCCCGTCTTGTGGCAGCCTGCTTGTGGCTGTGGTGGCTGAGCCAGCTGAGGGTGCACCTTGTGAGGCCAGGCAGCGTGTGCAGTCAGCGTGCTGCAGCCAGAAGGGCCGTTTGCCCACCCTGCAGCCCACCCCCTCCTTTGTGAGGGCTCTGGGATCCAGACAGAGTCAGGACGAGTTGACTGTGGGGGACAGGCGCTGTGCCTGCCCAGGGCCCCGTGTCCAGCCCCAGTGGATGGAAGTGCAGATGACCGCAGGGACTTGCTTGACCATGTGGGAGCTGTGCGAGCCCATCTCCCTGTTTTTTTCCAGAGGGGCTGTGGTGAACCAGGAAGATTTGTATGATGCATTGGTCAGTGGCCAAATTGCGGCTGCAGGCCTGGATGTCACAACGCCGGAGCCGCTGCCCACTGATCACCCTCTGCTCAAACTCAGGAACTGTGGTAAGTGATGTGTTTGGCCACCCTGGCCCTGCCCTGCCTCCTCCTGCTTGGGGAGCCACCTCTGCTGTCAAGGCGGAGGACCTGCTGGCTGATTTCCTTGGGGCTTGAAGATGGTGAACAAGAGCTTCAGTGTTTGTGGCAGAAAGGAAAATCATGTATTTAAGCAGCTTCTAGGTAGCAGTTGTGCACTGTGGAGAGCTGTTAAAGACCTCATCAATGCAATCTAAAATAAGCTAGGGAGATATTTCAGTAGTCCAGAAAGCAATTGAGATTGGCGTGTCTTTTAACCTTTTTCAAATGCATTCCATGAGCTGGGCTGAAATTCATAAAGGAATTTAATACGAGCAGGTGCTGCTCTCAGTTACAGGCAAGGCAGACCTAGAGGCAGAAAACAGGCAGAAATGGAACAGAGAGGAAAGAATGGTTTCTAAGCACAGAGTAACTCTGTTTTTTTCCAGCTTTGTTGCTGTTAGCATGGCAGGGTGCTTGTTTCTACCTAGCTGTCAGTGCTTCACCCAGTCAACCTGCTCTGCTCCGAGCCAATGGACAACATCCTGTTGTGCACCCAAGTGCTTGGTTTGGTCATGCTGCAGCCTAAACCTGAAACCCTGTGTGTATGCCTTCATCTGAAGGACCAATATTCTGTGTGAGGGTTCAGAAGGCAGCAAGATGCCTCTGTCAAGGAAGGACATTTTTGGATGAGGAAAAATCTCTTCAGTAAACAAATTTTTGGGAGGTCAGGAAGAAAATGTGGACATGCCCATGTCTGGATGTCCATTTCTGAAATAACAGAATCGCACAGTCATTAAGGTTGGAAAAGACCACTAAGATTACCATGTCCAACCATCAACCCATCCCCACCAAGCCGTATCACTCAGTCCCACATCTCCATTTTGAACACTTGCAGGGAAGGTGACTCTACCGCCTCCCTCAGCAGCCTGTTCCATTAGTTTCTGAGAAGTTTGTCCTAATATCCAACCTGAACCTCCCTTGGCACAACTTGAAGCCACCACCCCTCATCTTGTCATTGTTATCTGGGGGCAGAGCCCAATTCCCACCTCCCACACTCAGCACTGTGTCAGGTATTTGTGTTTCTACATCCCCTAAGGTGCTGACTGTTATAAAACGGACAGAGATTGCAGTGCAGGCTTTTCTCTAACTTGAGCAAGAACCCAGTCATTGCTACTGTTCTAATCATGTGCCATTAAAGCAACTTTGGCATGTTTCTTACCACTCCCACTAAAAGGAGTGGGCTGTGTTTTGCTGGTGACAGAGCAGTGGCACAGGTTGCCCAGAGGGGTTGTGGAGGTCTCCGTCCCCAGAGATCACCAAAAGCTGCCTGGATGTGGGCCTGGACAACCTGCCCTGGGAGTCTGTGCTGCAGCAGGGGTTGGGACAGATGGCCCAGAGGTCCCTGCTGCTCTCACCCATCCTGTGTTTCTGTCACACAGCTTTTTTCTGTCTCTGAGCTTTGTCACACAGGTGGATAAAAGTCCCTGCCCTGACTGTGCCATAGCTCTGCAGTCTGTAGGGGCTGTTTGCCATCACACGTACCTTTCCTGCATACCCAGGAGCCTGCAGGTCCCGATATTCTGAACTGTTCTCGGGCTTCTGCCCCCGTATGCATTGGTTTGTACCTGTAGGAAAGTGGAGATGCTCAGTAGTGAGGCCGCAGAGTGAGAATTTCTGCATGTTTCTCTGTCATCTGCCACAAATTATGTGCAGGAAGCTGAGTACCACATCTGAATACAGAAAGGAGGAGCGCTGCTGCCTGCTGGCCTTCACCCGTAGATGAGTTAGTTTTGTTTGTCAGATGTGTGTGGCAGCAGCATGCTCACTGCCAGCTCCATCAAAGCAGCTAATGGAGTGCCCTCTGCTTGCACACCCCTGGGGCAGTGGGAAGCAGCATGAGGGCAGTGAGCATGCGGCCACGCCGTGACCCTTTCTTTGCCCACAGTGATCCTGCCGCACATTGGGAGTGCCACCTATGCTACACGGAGCACCATGGCAGTGCTGGCTGCTGACAACCTGCTGGCCGGCCTGCGAGGCGAGGCCATGCCCCACGAGCTGCTGCTGTGAGGGCTGCGCCTGCATCGCCACCAGGTCTCCATGAAGGATGCAGCATCAGGGGCCGGCCTGGCGGAGCAGGCAGGTGGGTCCTGCGCCCCTGCTCTGCAGCTGAGGAGTCAACAGTGTCTGCAGCAAGGGAACTGCGCTGTAGCTATTAAAGAGAAGCAGTGACAGTGGTGTGTGCCTTTCACTTGGGAAGGACAGGCCTCCAGGCGCTGGTGTCACGAGTGCCTGTAAGCGGGGCAGGTGAATGCTGGTGCTTTTGGTGAGTGTGAGAATGGCCCCTCAGCTCTGTACTGGAGCTCTCAGCTTTCATCCAGAATCACAGCACCGTGGAATTGTTGAGGTTGGAAAAGACCCTAAGCTCCCCAAGTCAAACCCAGCCCACCCTCACTGTACCACTGACCACATCCCTCAGTGGCAGTCTGCACATCTGCATGTGTTCCTTGAACACATCCAAGGGCAGTGACCCCACCAGCATTTGTCAGTGCTTGATCACCTTGTCTGAGAAGTTTTTCCTGAGAACATCCAACCTGACCCTTCCCTGGCACAACTTGAGGCCGTCGCATCATCCCATCACTGTTACCTGGGAGCAGAGGCCGACCGCCACCTCACCACAATCTCCTTGCAGGTGGTTGTAGAGAGCAGTGTTTCTCCAGAGCCTCCTCCAGCAGGGGGAAGTTCTCCTGCCCTCTGTAATTCCTGCCTCAGTTTTCACCCACACTTGTGATGGCATGTGTTAGTGCAAAAGAAGAAGTGGGCAGGTGTCAAATCTCGGGAGGAGCACTGATGAGCACATTTCAAGGATCTGGGGCTTCACTGTGCTGTAGTCTGTCTCTCCCATACAGGAGAATTGGAATGCTGTTCTGCCCTCAGCAGCACCCTGCCCAAGCTGTGAGTTTATGCTTGGGGAAGTGTACCAAGATGATACCGTTTCCTTCAGAGGAACAAATGGTGTCTGAGACATTGTGTCATTGTGTGGCACTGGAAGGAGGATTTCGACATGCATTTAAAAACAGTCCATTGGAAATCTTTCTCTGAAGGCATGTGTGCTGGGTGTCCACAGGGGCATTTCTCCTTTGCCAGCTGCCACGCAGCTGCAGTGTAGGGCTGCATGGCAGGCAGCACGCTTGCCAGTTTGCCCAACAGGTGCTAAACTGGTCTAGAGAACCTTGAAGGAAGGGCATAAGTGACTTGCAGGTGCTGCTGGCACTCCAGAAAGGATGGCAGAGCTGTTCTACATCCTTTATGTGAGCTGTTTGTCAGTGAGCACACTTGCCTTGCAGCTTGGCTTCAGGGCAGCCAGATGCTGATAGAGCTGAGCTGTGCAAGACACAGCATTTTTGAAGCTCCTAGTTCCAGGGAAATGGGAGTAGACAAAACCTCACTTTAAATGCCCATATGGCGAACTGAGTTTGTGGCCAAGGAGAAGAGTGCTGCAGTTTAACCCCAGAGATCAGCTGAGTACCACCCAGCTGCACACCCACTGCCCTAGGAGGACTGGAGAGAGCATTGGGAAGGGAAAAAGCCATGAGTGCAAGCAGAGCAAGACAGCATGAGACTAGGCCCCAGAAGACAACAGTGCTGTGGGTTCTGCAGCTGGATACTTGGAATTATAGCATCACAGAATTGTTACTGTGGGAATAGACCTCTAAGATCAAAAAGTGCATTCCCTGCATGCAGCCACCTGGTCACTGAGTGCAAAGTGCTGGGGGCCACCAGGGGTTGGTCCTGCCCCAGCTCCGAGTGGGTGCTCTCAGCTGGCCATCTCTGTGACCACATCTTCATCTTCCCCATCTGTGACACACGTATGAGGATGAGAGCGGCTTTGCTTGAATGCTTTTCTTGTACCCATTCATCTGTGCCACTCGGCTCCTTTCTTCCCTGGCCAGTACCCATCAAAGTCCAGCAGCACACTGACCAGGATCTTCTAGATAGCCCATACAGGGAGATTTCGATGTTTAACACTTTGCTGAGGGTGTTTGGTGTTACACTTTGATGCACTGAAATTGCTGTGCACACACCGCACGCTGATGGTGATGACAGCGGGATCTCAGTGCCCATTGCCCACTTCCAGGTGCTGTCTATCACCACCAGCCTCACCAGGCAGATGGGGCAGCTTGAACAGTGGCTGCCAGCTCTTGGCTCTCTGCTCAGAGCTTACATTGCAGCCAGCAACACAGCAGGGTGATCACCCCTTGCCAACACAGCAGCTGGTCCCCATCCTCATGCCACCCTCCAGCCAGCTCCAGGCCTCAGCCATGCACCCACAGGTTGCCCAGAAACAGTCCTGCTCCCATTGCCCAGCCATCCCAGAGGCAGTCTGGGATGGGAATGAACCGTAATGTGCCTCAATTGCTTAATTCGCTCTCTGTTACTGCTCAGCACTGGGACGTGAGTGTGAATGAAAGAGCTCGAGTCTGTAGCTCCAAGACAACTAGGAACTGTTTTCTAAGCCCCCACTCTGCACAGTAATCCCAAATCCCTGCAGAATGAGATGGGAGGGAACGCTGCAGGGTGCTGAGCTAAAAACAAAACCCGAAACCAAGAAAGATGCCTGTGCTTGGGAGTTCTGCTGAGCTCTCCTTGTACGCACAGTGCTGCCATTCTGTCCTGTGGAAGGCCAGATTCTGTGCTTCATTTTCTCTTGATACTCAATGGGCCATACTCTGATAGTAATAGAAGTTACTGCAAGATGTTTGTTAACTAGTTATCAATGCTGGCTAGTTGCAGAAAGACCTGTGCTTCGTGCCCAGAGAGCATTCGATGCGTTTGTCACGTTACCAAGCAAAGCGAATGAGACAGCAGTGTAGCATGAAGAGGCAGGCGTTCCTTGTTGTAGCTCCAGGTGCATGGGTGATTGCTCCACCTGATGAGCGTGCCCAGGAGCAAAGCACATGATATACATGCAGCATTTGTGAAGTTTCACACAATTCCCACCAAGTGTCCCCCTATTCCTAGAATTGCTGTACAGATTAAATACTGCGTGTGCGTGCTGTGTTAAAATAGGGCTCTTCCAAGGGGCCTTTGGTGGTCGTGAGTTTCACTGGGAGGTGCAAAATGTCGTGGATTAAGTGGGTCAGGCCCCATATTTGATCAAGAAATTGTGCACAAAAGAACAGTGCTTGACTAATTATCACGTTGACCTTGTTACAGTGCCTGTATTATCAACCCCGGGGGAGGGAGGCCTCTGCCCAAACCTCTACCTGACAGGGAATTGTTTGTAGCTATTGGAAAACAGAAAGAAAATGTTTCTGGGCACTTCGGTGGGTGGAAACTTCCTAGAAATCATCAGGATTTATTTGAACACTGAAAACCTTTGCTGTGTCAGATGAAAAAGCGTCTGCGAGTTTGTTGGCCTGCATGAATGCTCCTGGCATCGGTGCAGTTACTGCCATACTTCAGGACTCTGACAGAGTTATTCAAAGCTCAGTGTGATCCCTCAGGAGACGAGGAACAGTTCAGTGCAAGAGAGCTGCTATACAAACCCGAGCACCAATTCCCCACGTGTGCCAAGGAGCACTGATAGAGCTGCACAGGAGACTGCCTGAGTAGGAGAAGCACTTTTCAGGTGTTGTGCCATGGGGTCTCCTCAAGAGCAGCACTTTCCACAGCCGTGGATCATTTTGCTCTGGCAGCCATGCAAATTGTCACTCTGTCCTTTTAATAAAAATATTTTGCTTTCTAAAAGTGCTTCCAAGCTGCCAGTTAGAAAACGCTAGCCCTGTCCTCCACCCCTGTCTGAATCCCCTGGACAGGTATGAGCACAACTGGCCAGAGACGAACTTGAAAAAAAAGAAAGTCAGGTTTTACCTGCATTTCACTGGAAAGTAGCAGCACCTTCCAGCAAATCCTCCTACAGCTCTGTGCTACCTCTGAAGAGCCCTCCCAACCTCCTCTGGGACAAAGCTGAGGTTTTTCCCCAGTGCTTCACAAAGTGATGGTGTTCCCTGGCCCTCCTCAGCACTACTTTCTCTTTGCCCATCAAACCTAAAGCTGTTGTATCACACAACAGTTCAGGCTCCTCAGCATCGATAGATTTCGAAAAGCAAGCTACCACGCCAGCCTTCAGTCCTGCAGGCTCAAATACCTCAGCTGCCTCCTGCTGTAAGCCGGGAAGGTCATGGATGGGCATTCAATGCTGCTACCAAAAATAATCTTGCTGTTACCCAGCCACTTATTCTCGGTCCGTTGCCAGGAGGGGACTCCATCAGGGATATGATCCAGCTGAAAATAATGTGAAACGTTTCTATGGGAAAGGGGGGATACGTGCAGAATCCAAAAGCTTTCAAGTGATCCCTTTGCCAACTTTCCATTTGAGGAAGGAGATCCAGGCAACACATCCCCCCACCTCAATGCTGTGGCAGGAGCAAGGAGCCCTGGCAGCCCACTGGCTGGTAGTAGGGCATCTAAAACAAGTTGCAGGAGCATCCCTGATGTTGCCTCCAGAGCACAGAGGCAGGCAGAAGAGAGCCCAGCTTTGAGCAGTGCAGCCATGTGAGCCAGGGGGAGCAGCTCACAATGAATGGATGGGAGACCACCATCCTGCAGGACCCCTGCTGGCTCAAGTACTGCCCCACTGCTCGTTGGTTAAATATGTGCCCTCTCAAATGGCAAATGCAGGCCTGCTGTGAGCACTGGAGCACCGTGCCCCATCTGACAAGAATGTTTGCCTGCATTCTGATTCTGCACTGCTACGTTTTGCAGTAAGAACCCAACCTGATAACACACGAATGTTGTTCTGTCAATCCACTGGCAAATGCACCAGGATAACAAGCAAAGCAAGCAGAACACAGCAGCACAGAAATGATTTTTGGAGGTTTCACAGTGCTAAGGTGCTGACATCTTCAGGCAGGACCTCACTGGAAAGTTTTGAACAAAAGTCAGGGTGATATTTGGCCACTTCATCAGGCATGGAGGTGAGAAGCTCCGCATTTTGCAGTTCGGGACGGCGAAGTGGAGCTGCTGTTCTGAGATGCTGCTGCACATTGGAAGACAGGGCGAGCAGCAAGCCAGCTGCACTCCTGCATGTGCTCCTCCAGAAGCGCTGGGTGGGGATGAAGAAATAAAATGAGGTTGCTACTTTCAAGGATGCTCCAAATACAACCCTTTGTTTAAGAAAGGAGTCCTCCCACACGAGGTCTGATACTTCACAGCATGAAAGTTTATTATTAAAAAATAGACAAGATGTACAGTTTAATATGTTTACCTGCTCAACATTAGCTCCTAATTAACCTCCTTACTCACACCGCTTCTTTACTCCTACCTGCTGTAGGATTTCAGAAGCACTGTAGGAAACAGTGAAAAAAATAATAGAAAAATCCCCAACAAACTGGTAGAAATGCAAGGAGGATAAATAATCAGCCAGAATGCTACTGATAAGGCGCGACAAGAGAAGATTAAGGTACAGAATTCTACATTTTACTGATGTTCCAGTGGTTAGCATACCTCAGTGCTTTCGGTCCCTTTACACCACATTACCAAACTGCACGTGGCACATCCTGCTCCGTTTAGAAACGCGGCACATTTCTGCACGTCCTCGAAGACCATGGGCTGGGAGTACAGCCACTGAGTAAGGGAGTTCAGCCAATCACTCGTGGTGTTTCCACGCCCCTCCTTACCTGGGCTGCTCAAGGTGCCAATGACACGTGGGCAGACATGTGGCAATCTTCTCCACACGGAGAGGTGTCCCCACATGTTCCCCCTTCAGCTTACTGCTGCTGCACATATAAACCAAATGCAGAAAGCTTCCTGTGTTTCCTTTGGTCTGACAACGTCTGGTTTGGAAGCCTCGATGGTGTTTGTAACTCATCCTCTTCAATGACTGTCGGGACTCTGGAGGAGGATTTTATTTTGCTTACTCTGATGGAAATCCAAAACGTTTAAGATTATTCGCTAAGGAGCACAAACTCCTTAAGACTGCTGAGTACCATAACAGAGGATACATTTACTACCCACAGAATTTAAAAAGAAAAAAGAGAAAGCTTGAAAATACATTTAAATTAATAGCAATCAGTTCCTCTGTGACATCAAACATCTGCATCCCCGGGCAGAATGATGCACTGAAGCCCCGATCCAGCTCCTTCGTGGTAGAACAACATTTGTCAGCAGAAGTGCTCCAAAACGTCTCGCAGAAACCCAGGACGTGAAAGCTGGCAGTCCACGTGCACCTTTAGCAAGGGAAAGAGACTGCAAATGCTATTAGTTACAATGGCATCAAAGGGGAGAAAGTTATAACACTCATGTGGTTGTCTTGAGGAATAAAGGTTGCTCAATTTCTGCTTTACAAAGTGTACAGTGCTACTTTTTTTAAGTTAAGTGTATGCTAGGGATTTTTTCGTTGTTGGAAAGAAAATTTATGACACTACTTCAAAAGAAAGACTGGATTTGATAGCTACACCTTACATAGAGATGTAAGTAAACACGGAAAACGAGGCTCCATCCCTGCGTTCTGCTCCGAGGGATAATCTGCTGCTGAGGGGAAGTGAGTGTGCAGGAGGGGAAATTAAAGCCTGCAGCTGAAGGGTGCCAAAGAAGAACGGTGAGCACGGGCAGTGGCACGGACCGGACTGACCACGGCCGTGTCTGGAAGCAGCAAGAGCCTATTTTACGCACTAAAAACCACCATCACTAACTCCCTCTCGTTGAAAACAACAAAGCAGACAAAGACAAGCTCTTTCCAGACTTTTGTGTGTATGGAACTTTAAGATAGGAAATACAAATTGGTTAAAATACTGCTAAGAATAGCACAAACAAGAAACATACTTCACTTATCACTTAATACAAGTTTCTACAGAAAAATATTGGTGAAACATCCAGATCTTGCAGTATTCCAAGTATATATACATCCGGATAGGTAAGTCCAAAATTTACTTTTTTCTTGGATTTAATTTAAGCACCTTCATTACACAGTGTTTTTTACTACAAAACAAGCAAACATACATTCAGAACCCTAAACTATTTTCATAATTAGCATACTTTAAAGCATTCTATGTCAAACAGATGCATCCAAAGTTGGTTTTCTTTTCAAGATACGCAATCTGCCTTAGCTGGAGCAAACAGCTCCCTGCATTACTGTTCACACCTAATGCAGCAACTTGATTTCTGCAGGTTATTTATTTAAATGCTTTCACTTTTACAAAATATTTTAGAAAAAAAAAAAAAAAAAAAAAGGAAATTTGCACTTCAGTTTCTCATTCTTGAAATATGTTACTTCATGAACGTGTGGAGGACAACTTCCCAGCCCAGGCATTAGGCAAACCAAGCAGCAGTAAAGCATTACTGGAGCTTGTGCTCTCTAACGCAGAGGAGCTCCTTCAAGAGGTTCAGACTGCAGGCAGCCTGCACTGTGGTGACCATGCCCTGGTTGAGTCCATGGTCTTGAGGAATACGGACCTGGAGAACAGCAGGTCTCTGAACTTCAGGAGAGCAAAATTCCGGCTAATTAAGGAATTACTGGATGAGATCCTCTGGGAAGCTGTCCTGGGAGGGGAAAGGAACAAAACAGAGCTGTCAGCTCTCTAAGAATACGTTTCTGAGAGCGCAAGATCTCTCCATCCCCAAGTACAAGAAATCAAGCAGAGGAGGCAGGAAACTGACGTGGTTGTGCAAGGACCCGCTGGTCAAACTGAGGGAAAAAAAAGGAATGCAAAAGCTGTGGAAGCAGGGACGTGTGGCCTGGGAAGAACACGGGGATGCTGTCAGGATGTGCAGGGATGGGATCAGAAAAGCCAAGGCACAGCTGAACTGCACTTGGCAAGGGATGTGAACATTAGCAAGAGGGGTACATAGGTCAGAAGAGACAGGCCAAGGAGAGGGCATCTCCTCTGAATAACGAGAAGGGAGAAATGCCTACAACTGAGATGGAAGAGGCTGAGGTAATCAGTGAGTTCTTGGCCTGTCCACTGGCAGCCAGGCTTCCCGTGTCTCTCATATCTGTGCACCTTCACATCCCTGAGCCGCCGGGCAGCAGCTGGGGGGACAAAATTCCTCCTGCTGTAAGAGAAAAGCAAGTACAAGACCACATGATGACACTGAACACGTACAGGTCCATGTGGCCGGATGACAGGCACCCCAGGGTTCTGAAGGAGCTGTGTGATGTGGTTGCTGAGACACTCTCCATCGTATTTGAAAAGTCAAGGCTGTCAGGTGAAATCCCGGGTGATTGGTGACTCATTTTTTAAGGATCAAAAGGAAGACTGGGGGGAATTAGAAGCTGGTGAGCCTTACAGCTGTGCCTGGGAAGATCATGCAACAGATCCTCCTGAAAGCTATATTAAGGCACAGGCCAGAAAAGGAGGTGATCTGAAACAGCCAGCATGGCTTCAACAAGGGCAGACTGTGCCTGGACCACTCTGGATGACGGAGTGACAGAAAAAGTGAACAGGGAAAGACTGATGCCTGGACTTCTGGAATGCCTGACAGGGTCCTTCACCACATCCCTATCTCTGAAGTAGATCCTGAAGGGTGGACTATATCGTGGATAAGGAATCGGCTGGATGTCACAGCCAAGGGCTGCGGTCCACTGCTCTGCGTCCAGCTGGAGGCCGGTCGCGAGGGGCGTTCCCCAGGGATCCATCTTTGGACCGCTGCTTTTAACGTCTATTTCAAAGACCTGGACACTGGGATTGAGGGCACCCTCAGCACACGTGCTGATGACACCAAGCTCAGCAGTGCAGTTGGCACAACAGAAGGAAGGGATGCCATCTAAAAGGACCTGAACAAGCTTGAGATCGGGGCCCATGTGAACCTAATGAGGTTCGACAAGGTCAAGTGCAAGATGCTGCACAACGATAGGGGCAATCTCAAGGACACATACAGACTGGGAGAAGAACTCCTTGAGAGCAGCCCTGTGGAGAAGGACTTGGGCTCCTGGTAGGCAGGACGTTGGGCATGAGCCAGCAGTGTGTGCCTGCAGCCCAGACAGACAGCTGTATCCTGGGCTGCAGCAACACGGGGGTGGCAGCAGGGCAGGGAGGGGACTGTCCCCCTCTGCTCTGCCTTTGTGAGGCCCCAGCCAGAGTATTGTATTTGGGTCTGTGGCCCCCAGTAGAAGACAAAGAGCAGGTGGAGTGGGTCCAGAGAAGGCCACGAAGATACTGGAGGGCTGGAGAACTTCTCTGACAAAGACAGGCTGAGAGCTGGGATTGTTCAGCCTAAAGAAAAGTCTCCAGAGAGATCTCACTGCAGCCTTCCAATACCTGGAGAGCCCTGCAGGAAACCTTGGGAGGGGCTTTTCCTCAGGGAGTGTAATGGTAGGACATGGAGTAATGGCTTTACACTAAAAGAGAGTAGGTTTAGATTAAATATGAGGAAGAAAATTTTCACTATCAAGGGTAGTGAGGCACTGGAACAGGCTGCCCACAGAAGTTCTGGATGCCCCATTTGTGGAGGCTGGGTGGGGCTCTAGGCAACCTGATCAAGTGGGTGGCAACCCTGCCCACGGCAAGGAGGTTGGAACTCGATGATCTTTAAGGTCCCTTCCAACTCATGCCATTCCATTATTCTGTGAGACAATTACACTCTCACTCCCTCCACCCCTCTGTTTTGCAAAGGAAATTCGATGTAGGGACCGTATCCCCATTGAGCCCCAAGCCTGCATGTACATAACAATAATGTTTTACATACCTACAGACTTCTGAGGACCTCAAAGTTATTTGCTAACAGTTGTCTAATCCTCACAACACCCCTGTGAGGTAGGTATGGTATTATCCCCAATTTATAGAATCAAGACTTCAGCGTGTGGCACAACCACACACAACTGTTCACAGACCTACGAAAGCAGCTTCTTAGCTTGAGCAAAATAGTGTTAATGCTCCTGCAGTGCTTCAGAGAGTTAAGAGTTTGTACTGGCACTCTCATTCAGGCTGGGAGGTGCAAGCAGTTAAAGCAAAGTGCTAGGTAGGTTGCTACTCTGCCACCTCAGGCAGGTTGTTTTGGAATGTTTGTAAAGGTGGCTGGACTGACTGAACCGTTTGCCACACTTCAGGCAGGCATAAGGCTTTTCTCCTGTGTGCACACGGATATGTTTCTTACAGTCCGTCAAGGTCAAAAAAGTCTTGCAGCAGATCTTACATGCATATTTGCGTGCACCTTCTACAACCAAGACATTGTGCTCAGATAAGGCTTTCTTGCATTTCGAAAGAACATCTGCAGACGCCCGTGTCAACTGCGGAGGACCAGGCTGCGAAGGATGCCCATTCTCAAAAGAAGTGGTGCCATTGATGATCAGCTGGGAACCAGGCGAGTTATCCTGCAGCTGGGAGCTCCTGACGGAGGTTACAACAGGCATTTTGGGGGCTATGCGGCGGTAGCCAGGAAAGCTACTGGCTCCCCCTCTTACAGAGCCTATCATCGCCCTCGACAGAGAATGCAGGCCCAAGCCTGACCTTGGAAAGTCCATACCAAACTGTTCCGCAGCCCGGTACCCAGAAGTCTGTACACAGGGAAGACCCATCACATCCTGCATTGGTCTAACAAAATGGGATTCCGCAGGCTCACTGAAGGGATTCTCAACATGAGAGACTGTGGCAGACGAGTGACCGCCAGCGGGCCCTGACTCTGGACTCATCAGGAAAGAAGCATCACTGTCCATTCTACAGTCACTCGTTGTATTTGGAATGTTGTCATCAGTAGTTTGACTAGCACCATAGCTGCCACCTCTGCCTTTATTCAGAAAATTGGAGATACTGAAAGTAGACTTGTGTTCCAGGTTATTTGACACCTCCATAATATGGATATCTCCTACCCGGTCTGTAGTAGACTGCGGATCAGAAAAGCTACGATCGCTGCTCTCAGGACTCAGCTCTATCTTCTCTGCACTCACAACTCCTCCTTCCACTTCAACAGACTCGCTGCCTTCTGCTTGGGAAGTGACGTCACTCACCTCATCCTGAGGCTCCGGGGAACTCAAGGGCTCAGATTTAACCACCACCCTCATGTGCTCTTTTTCATTTATGCTGACCTCTGGATTGTCACATGGGAAGTTGTTTTTCTCAGACGCGGCCTCCTGGTCAAAGCTGGTTTCCACTTGTGTTGCCTGTGATGCCATGGACATCTGTGAAATATTTCCTCCGCTGTTGTCGGACTGGCTGGGCACTTGAGTATCTTCCTGAGCACCGAAAGACTGGTCAAACATAATATTATTGTCCTCCTGGTTATCAGCGACAGCATCAGCCTTAGAGTTGTCCACTATCTTCAGTGAATCTGGTGAGAAGAAATCTTCCCGTGAATGAACAACCGACTGCCCACTCTCTGCAGCCACGTCAGAAACAGCCTCATCTATGGCAGGCCTCATTCGCTGCCTGGCCCGATCTTCAGAGGACTGTTTACGCTTGTGGAGACGGCGAATAGGAAAAGCGGAGCGCTGCTCTATGTTGCTTCTCATGGTGGAGCTCATGGCGCTCGGCTGCTCCTCTGAGCTCTGAGTGGAATTCAACGCGGAGCTCACAATGCTCAGCCCAAGCTGCTGAAGCATGAAAGACCTCTGAATGCGTGCATTCTGCTCTTGAACCCTGTCACTGGGCGGAGACATCGGCAGCGTCCTGGTAGTAAGGTAGTGCTTGCATGCTTTAACAACGGAGTTCAAATGCAAGTGAGATGCAGCCAGCAAGATATCCATAACGTTGCTCTCTCCGAGCATAAGTGTGGAAGTGTACATCATGTCTATGAGGGCAGCAAAAGCTTCTGCTGTCACCACTTCGCTATCCAGCTGAATCATATTCATGGTTTGATCTCCTTCTGCTACAGTGAAGAGAGCTCGGAAGTGTGTACTACATGCTGCTAAAACGGAGCGATGGGCTTTGAAATGCCTGTTTCCCACCACAATGACACAGTCACAAAGTTGGCCATGAAGTCTCTGGTAGTTGAGCTGCTGAAAGATTTGCTCAAAGTGTCCCGGAAAATCCATGATCCTATAAAACAGAAGAGACAATAATATTAAAAACAGCTGAGGTTCTACCTAAGTCACAGAGGGACTGGGTTTAAAAATGAAAGATGATGGCTAAAAGGCAGATGCACAGTAACCAATTCATCAACTGCCAGACCACTGCTGTATCAGAACTAGCCATCTCCCAAAGGAACACATGGGAGAGAAAAACAGACTGTCATGGAGCTAACGGCACAACAGCTACCCCAGTGCCAGACTTGTCGTGGGCAGCTCCACTGCAAGCTGCGCAACGCCATTCATCCTCCTGTTAACTGCTGTCCAAACTGTAAGATATTCTTCAGTAAAATATTTAATCCTGGTTTAATTAAAAGAACAAAACAACAACAAAAAAACCTGTAATCATTAGGTCATGCAAAATGTGACAAAGCACCCCCTGCTTCCCAGCTGTCAGACTGGAGAAAAACATCAAGCTGATGTTCCCAAGCCAAAGGTGCAGCTGCACTCACCTGCCTACCACTTCTCCACGGCACACAACACACACCACAGCTACGAGCCTGAGGAAGATTTCGCCATGTACTGCACTACACTGGGAACCCTGCTCCCTGACAAAAAGAATGGAGCTTTATGGAAACACAGAAAAGCGGGAATTCCTGCCAGCAGAAGTCAGAGATGGCTGAGAAGCATTTGCCTCAGACCTTAATTGGTTCCTAGGTATTTTAAAAGGTGAAGGAAATTGCATTTTATGCCTTCCAACAGTGCTGAGGGTCCAGCCTTACTGAGGCATCAAAAATCCCTTAGTTCAGCAACACAAAGGCTACGATGTCTGAATGCCCCAAGTAAGCAGTGTAATGAGATTAAATAAGTACTCTGTCAATCTCCCTTATCCCTGTAGATTAAGATATGTAATAAAATGGAAGAGTTTGAAACAAAACTGTTTTTTTTAAGATGCAGTTATACAGATAGCAAGTGATTTTATCTCTCTCTCACTACAAATGTTTGAAAGTAAAGCGGGGCATCTTCAAACAGAAACGGTACCAGGACAGAAAGATTTTAGAATGGCACAGCTTTTATTTCTGCACATTTTCTCTAAGAGAAGTGTAACACGTGGAAAAGTGAGGAAATCCTTTCTGCATTCTTTCTGAATAGCAGAGGAACCAGGCAGCAGACCCTGAAACTTAGTGACATCAGGCAACGAGAAAAAAGGATCATAGAGGGAATGCAAAAAGAGCTACAAGCCCCAGGGGCAGAATACAACATTTGTAGAGGACACTGCTGCTCTAGCAACCAGTGCTGCCAAACAGCCATCTGCCTTCGCACATCAGGATAAACTAATGGCCTGCTTTGTTCCATCCACCACCATGCTACGACTTCCTCTTCTGCAGCCTGGAGGAAGGCTTCTCTGGAAAGTCAAAAATGGACTGCTAAACACCTCCTTATTTGTCTTCTTTGCTTGCTTCTGAGATGGGCCAGGTGTTACACCAGAGAGAACACTCTGCCCATGGCTTCAGGAGTTAAAAACAAGATCTAGGGAGAGTTTAGGAAGAGGAGGAGAAGCAGACAGGGAGGCCCTGCAATTGCCCCAACACCAAAGAAATTATTTCTCCCTCTCCCTGTAGGGAGAGGTCTTGCACAAGATTCGTTTGAAAAGCAGAAAGCTAAGTTTGAGTCATATACATATTAAATATCATACACATATAGTACGGTGTGAGATATGGACTACCTCAGATTAATAAATATATGCAAAGTATCTAAGTCAATAGCAAATGTTTCTGATAGGTCTATTTCTGGCATACACGGTCCTGAGGTCTCAGTCAGACCTCAACTTTCAGCAAAACCTGGCCACAGAGACTCCCCTGAAGCACTCACGGGCAGCACACCCTCTTCATTCCACTCAGAACAACTCCAAGCACTACACATCTCTGCAGATACCAACACAAACGATTCCATGATCCTACAGTCCCAAGATTCTATGACTGAGTCAGGTATCCCATCAGTGTACCAACGTCTATCCAGATTTAGGACGTGGATGCTTCCGACTGCGAGAAATGGATCCAGCAGCCAGTTTCTGCAGCCTTCATGAAGCTCACAGACAGCTTCCAGTTCACTTTCTAGGGACTCAGGGAATGTTGGATGAATGTTACTGCTGAATCACATTTCTAGAATCATATCATAGGACCAAAGAATGGTTTGGGTTGGAAGGAACCCTTAAGATTATCCAGTTCCAACCCCCTGCTATAGGCACTAATACTCCCCTGGGCAGCCTGTACCAGTCAGTGGTCCACCACCCTCATAGGAAATAATTTCTTTCAAATATCCAGTCCAAATCTACTCTCTTTTAAACTAGTGCTCCTTGTCCTGCCAATTCCCTCCTGACAGTGTCCCTCTTCAGCTCTCAGGTGTCAGCACCCAGCAAGAGTTTTTGGTTTAACAGTGTGTGATGTCACCAGGCAATGGATGCAACCTCACGGCCCTCCACTGCACACACTGAGTCATGGCAGAGCCTAGCCCAACTCAGCTTGTACCTGGCCTCTGGCTGAGTGTGTCTGTGAGGTATGAACCTATTGAGATGTTCTTGGGTTGTGCTGTGTGCCTCTGGCAGATGTTCTCAGTTCTCAGCCCACCCCCACAGCATCGCCTGTGTCTCACCAGTGCTGCCTGACTCAGGCAGCCAGGACTCACAGTGTGCTCAAGGTAGTGGAGGAGTTTCCAACCTCCCTGCCATGAGCTGCTCGTGTCCCAACAGACAAGGCTGTCCAGGGCCCACCCAGCCTGGTTTTGGGCACTTGCAGTGACAGGACACCCACAGCTTCTCTGCACAGCCTGAGCCAGGGCCTCACTACCCTATGAGTAATGTTCTCTTAATACATAACCTAAATCTCCACTCGTTCAGCTTAAACACCTTGTCCTACCATTACCCTCTCTGCAGAGGAGTCAAAGTCAGCTTCCCTGTGGGGCCCTGGAACTGGAAGGTAACAGCAAAGTCTCCCTTCAGCCTTCCCTTCTCCAGGCTGAACAGGACCAGCTCCCTCAGCCCTTCACTGCAGGAGAAGTGCTCAACCCCCTTCGTGGCCCTCCTCTGGGCCTGCTCCAACAGCTCCGCATCCTTGCTGTGCTGGGGGCCCCGGGCCTGGACACGGTGCTGCAGAGGGGGCCTCAGCAGGGCGGAGCAGAGGGAACAGTGCCCTCCCTGCCCTGCTGCCACCCCCTGCAGCCCAGGATACAGCCGGCTGTCTGGGCCGCAAGCACACACACACTGCTGGCTCATGCCCAACTTTCCGCCCACCACAGCACCCAACTCACCTGCAGGGCTGCTCTCAATCAGTTAATTGCCTAGACTGTATTCCTGTTTGTGATTACCCTGATCCAGGGGCACCACTTCGATAGGTACACCTGAAATACACAATTAAAAGCTAGACCAAAAAAAAAGCTTGGGGTTTTTTGGTTTGTTTGTTTGTTTTTTTCCATCATATAAACAAAGGATATTTGCATCTCTGAGCCCATTCACAAAAAATTACATATTTAGGTGCTTTTGCTATTCTAAAGTGCCAAACCTGCAGGAATTCCTAGAAGAAAGCCAATACTTGAAAGTGTGCCAATACAGTATTAATAACTGTTGAGCAATTAGCTTAAAATCACGTTTTACAAAACATTACCACAGAATTGTGCCGTGTTTAACCACTGCTACAATTAAAGCATCTCTGAAAAAGCTTTTGCAAAGTCTGAAGCACAAATCTGGATCTACACAGGAATAACTGGTAACAGCAGTTAGCCCCCCATGGGCAGTCATGCTTTTCGAATAAAAATAAGAAAATCAGGCTGGCTGGACAGTAGTAAACTGGACACAGAAAGAAATGGAAACCCTAAGTTTCTTCAACATTTTGAGCAAGTTTGACCACTTTGAAGCATGACTCACTCTCTGACCTAATGGCATTTCCAAACTGTGGGAAAAAGGGGATCTTTACTTAGCAGTAGCTTAAATGAATTCCGGCCTTGTTCTGTACAACTAAAGCAGCCACCATGTTACCTTCACATCAGCACCAATATGCCAAACGCCTGCCGTGAAAAGCATTCTTTGTGTGTGAAAATGACAGAGAAAAACATCAGCAAGTAACAATCCTGATGACTGACAGTTTAACTCAGAGCAGCTCATTTAAGTTTTTGCTCTGCCAGATGTTACACATCGCTCATCTCACAGCGTTTGTCTCCATACAATCAGGGAGGATGAATTACCACTTGCCTAAGAATCAGAAAACTGCACTTCAAAAGCTGCTGCTGACTGCACCCACCTTCCAGAGAAGAGTTTACAATATCATATTCTCTCACCATTTGGAAAGTATTAAAAACCCATACTGCAATCTATAGCAACACTAGCCTCTCAATAAGCAGCAACAGCCTAGCCTTGTCAGCTGCAAAGAGCAGCTCTAAATGGAACACCTGAAAGCTTTCTAAAAAATGCTAGGTATTTCTTAGACACTCTTGATTATCCAGAAGAACTGATAGCATCTTGATGGCAGGGTGTGAAAGCCGTCATGGTTTTCTTCACCACTTCCCAGCTCTGCGATGCACATTCCAGTCTCTGGACCCTAGGGTGCATCATCACACTTCAGCAGAAGGCTCAGTAAGAGAACAGAACGTGGCTGTGCTCTGATATCCTATCTGCCACAAAGGCTGTGTCTCTGCAGCTCCTCAGCACACACACACTGCTGCACAGACAGTGCAACAGACCTCTCAACAGACTAAACAGTACTTCTTTCAGACTACTGCTCCAGCTACAAGGTCAGTACCACTGACTTAAAGACAACAGTTTCTTTAAAAGTTACAAAAGCAAGGTTCCAGGAAATCAATAAAGAAGAAAAGATGGATTCTACTTCTGGTCTTCAGTACAGGAAGCCAGAAAACTGTATCAAGATATGAGAAAACAAACTTCCCAACAACACAAAGGCTTTGTAGGAGTGACACAATGACACACTTTAACAAAACTAGTATCATCATCATCATTAGTTGATTTTTTTTATGCAGGGGACAGCAGGGAAGGCTGCTGCACAAAACTGGCAACAATGCCATGTAAAGGCATGGAAAGATAAACTACCATCAGTGAGAATCTGAATGTACAGTTACCAGCTCGGGCAACCTTCCTCCTGCTTCACGACTCCGTGGCAGCACGCACCAGGAATCGCCCTGCTCTCAGAGAACGGCCATTGAGAAGAAAGCTCGGTTGCCACCTTCTCCACGCAGGAATCTCGGTTCTCTGCACGGGAATTACAAACAACGGGCAGAACCAGAGAGCTGCACGGAGCACCAAGGGTGAAAGCAGGCACAGGCAGCTCAGCATCACCATCACATCTGCTCGCTCAGTATGATGATTCTAATGCCAGCTCCTCCAGTTCGCTATTTACTGAAAGTTTTTAAACAAACTCTGCCCTACCTCCCTGATGATTCTCACAGTGCCTTTGTGAAAGGCTTAAAACACTTGGTAGAATTAGAAACTAGTTTCAATTGCTAAAGAAAACTGTTTTTGCCATGGAAAACTGTTTTTGCCATGTATCAGAATAATAAAAACTACTTGTCATCTCCACAAAGGCTGCCTTAGTATCTTCTCTTCAACCTAAGGATGTAACTGTATCCACATAACTGATCCAACCAAAGGCTGCTGGATTTTATCTGAGAATGGCTGAATTATCTGCTTATGGTTTTCCAAAACTCACTTAAAAAACTCTAACCATGTCATTCCACCTACAGAAGGAAGTCAGTCTACACGAATGACTTACAAGGCTCCGTGTATTTTATGACTGCTGTTCCAAAAGTAATGCCTTCTATTTTATTGTGTTGACCCAGAACACTGTAACTGGATGTTGGTGGGATGGCAGCAGAGGTTGAACCTTCACACCAACATTCTGTTACAGCCATGTGACAGGTGGCAGGTAGAGGGGCAGTCTGACAAAATGGCAACTAACATGGAAGCGCATATGAAGCAGAAATGTACCGCTGAATTCCTCCATACAGAAAAACCAGCACCCAACGACATTCATCAACACTTGCTGAACTTTTATGGAGATCAAAGAGAGGGTGTGAGCACAGTGAGGTGATGGATGATGTGTTTCAGCAGTGGTGACACCTGTCACCTCCACTGGTGCAGATTTAGATGAGGGTGGCATGTGAGTCCTTGCTCAGCACGGGAGAGAATGACTTGCTAATGGTGGTGAGAGTGTTGAAAAATGGTGTTTGGTAACGGCCAAACCAAAGTGATCTATCTGTTGTAGTTTCCATGGAAATAAACAGGAGGCATTACTTTCAGAGCAACCTACGCAGCACACATGATGATGTGAAATGGAAATATTTTATTAAATAACAATTGTCATAATTTTCATGTGCGGATGCTGAATTAAAGTCCTTCTGAACAATTCCAAAAGGGCAGAGGAAGAAATTAAGCACATCCAGTCAGCTCCAAGACAGAACTGCATGCTGTGCTTAATACAGACATCAGTGCCGACTGACCTTTCTCCTGTAAGAGACAGATTTACAGCACAGTGCCACAGCAGCAGAATGGCTCCCAGCTTATCCACCGCACGGGTCTGTCAGCGTGAGACACAACCCACCAGCTGTGAGGTGCCTGTAACAGATGCCCCGTGCCGTTCGCCAGAAACGCCAGGTAGGGAGGGAGCTGCCGTGTGCTATCAGTGCAGTCAGTACCTCCCTCCCAAGCGCCATCCTCCACAGCACAGCTACGACAAGCAACGCAGTAACTACACCAACGTGAGACAGGAAGGCCTGCTCTCTCGCACTCCACCTCAGGATCCGCTTCCCCGCGGTCCAGGCCGTCACACGAACTCCGGGGAACGGCTGCTGTCTGCAGACGGCTCCCATACACGTCAAGGCTGCACGCCAGGAGTCCCTTACGTTCCCCCCCCTCCCGTTAAAACATCCCGGCGCTGCATCCCTCCCTCAGAAGACCGCTCCTGCGCACCGCCGCCGTTACAGACCCGAACAGCTCTGCTCCAGGCTCCACTTCCGGCGCCGGTAAAGCGATGCTTGCGGCGGAGCCGGGCCGGACACCGGCAGCCCGCAGAAGACCCCAGCAGCGGGAATTCCCGCAGACGGCAGCCCCGGCCCTGCTCCCAGCTCACCGTCCGCACGGGCCCTGCGCGCACCAAACCCGCCGCGCGCTGACTCTCTGTCTGGGGGCGGAGCCGGGGGCGGAGCCGCGCCCGGCGCACGCGCGTGAGGCCAGCCGCGCCCCGCCCCGCGCGCCACCGCCCCGCGAGCCCCCAGCTGCCCCCCCACCCCGCCTCTCGCAGGCAACCCGCTCACCCGCGATCCCCGCCCCCAGCCGCTGCCTCCGCACGGCTTGTGGGAAGGGGAGCAGCGGCGCACTGGGCGGCGGGAAGGGCCGGGCGCGGCCCTGCTCCTCGGCCCTGCGGCCCCGTAGCCCGCTCCCGTGACTCCACCCCCACTCCCACCCTTTCGCCGCGTCGGCCGGAAATGACGCAATCGCGCCTCGACCTCCGGAAATCAGGCGCAATTGCGCCTCGACCGGAAGCGACGCAATCTCACCGTGTCGGCCGGAAGTGACGCCATCACGCCGCGGCGGCAGCCAACGAGCAGCGCGGGCACTCGGGCCGTGTGGTAAGCGAGCCGGGCGCGCTATTGCGAGCATCGCGCTATGGCTGCCGCGACGTGGTGCTACCGTGGGGACCCCGAGGAGGAGCAGCCGGCACTGCTGGGTGAGAAGGGCGCGGGGCTGGGCTAGGAGGCGAGCAGCGCCGGGGCAAGGCTCACGGCCTGTTTTTCTGCCCTCAGTGACGTTCTCTAATGGGCGGCTGCAGCGGCCCGACGCTGTGCGTTTCTCCCTCTACCGGAGCAGCGATGTGGCCAATCCCCGGAAGAAGAGGCGGAGGATCCTGGTAAGGCCTGGCGGTCTGGGCGGCCCCGCGTGCCTTCTCACGGGATGTGATCGGCGCGTGGCAGCGCGTTGGTAATTCCTGCGGCTGTCCGCATGCGTGGTTCAGCGGACGAATAAATGATTTCTGAGCCAAAATCCTCAGGGGGAATATCCTACGCCCGAGTAGAGATGCAAATACTTAAAAATGTGTATGTCGGAGCCGTTTGTGCTAGCTCTGTTTTCAGCTGGCTAATCATAGCCACCACATGATACTAAAGTTTTGAATGCAGTGTGGAAAACTGCTGTAAACTGAGCTCCCCTGCCTTCTAATGATGGCTTTCCACAGTTCTTTGCCCTTTGGCACATTTTGATGTCCGTAAGGCTTGTTTTGTAGACTTAGAGAAGCTTTAAGTAACTGTGTTAAGCAACCTAAAGCATTGCAGTTAGGATCTGAAGCTGACTAATAGATAATGCTCTTTTCTATTGACTCTTTCACACACTGCTTCTGCTGCTTTAAGGTATGGTGGTTGTGGCAATGTCAAGCTTTGTGTCACCAGAGAGAATAAAGTTTGTGTAGGGAAATATGCACTTTCAAATAATGTACTCAAGTAATTTTCCTTTGTTTTTCAGGTTTCAGAAACTGAAAGGCTTTCATATGTGGGGAATAACTTCAGCAGTGGAGCTATGAAATGTAACTCCTTATGCAGGTATGGGTAGCTGGCAACTCTGTGGCAGAAACAGGGAGGTGAAGGCAGAGGAACTGCACAAATAAAATATTTTTGTAGCCTTCTGTAAAGCTGGCTGATGAGTTCTCGTTGAGCCCATGGTGTGAATGCAGAGGATTTGGGCAGTAGACATGCGCTCCTGGCAGCTGCTTACACATAAGTGGAGTATAGCTCTGCTTGAGAAAAAGGTGGGAAGATGTCTGCACATAGCTGAAACCTAGGGACAGCAGCTTTATTCCTTCTTAATTGCCACGATCAGCATCTTTTATTCAGGAACCCAGTGGATTATTAGTCACCATTCAACCTGGGGCCACAGTACAATAGTGCTGTATGAATTAATAACTTGTCTGTGCCTCATGCTGTAATTGGAAGCCTTGGTGAAATGTCCAGGTTTACGAAGGTGATCTCTATGGCCTTGAGGCAAATCCCATGAATTCATGAGAATTATTTTGTATGGGAGATCTTTCTCATCCTCTGGTATAAGAACCTCTTGAGTAGGTGGAAAATCAACGTAAAACCATCTTACTTTGTTATGTCTAACCTGCAAAGCTGTGAAGTGCTTGTAACGTGTGTGTCAGGCTCCTGTTAGCAAATGCTGTACCCTGTGAATGTGCTCCACTTGTCTTGCACTGTTTGCTCATGGTTTATCTCTACTCTGACTACAGGGACTTCTTAAAGTGGGGTGACACAATGAAAAGTAAGCAGAATTACAGAGAACTCTTAAGGGGAGGGACTTCCAGCCATTTAATGTCCTTGTTCTTTTGAGAGGGTCATGATATGGATTATCAGATATTTCTCTCCAAATTGAAAATATATGGTGAGCTGTTCAATGAGAGAAGAACGGGCTGCAGAATCAAGTCCAGAGAGAGGTGGTTAATAGCTCCATGTCTGAATGGAGATCAGTGACTCCCACAGTTCAGTAGTGAGGCCAGTAGTCTTTAATGTCTTAATCAGTGACACTGGCAGTGGAGTTGAGTGCACCCGTAGCAAGTTTGCTGATGGCACCAAACTGTGGTTTGCAGTCAACACACCAGAGGGATGGGATGCCATTCAGAGGGACCTAGACAGGCTTGAGCAGTGGTAAATCTCATGACGTTCAACAAATCCAAATGCAAGATCTAGCACCGGGGTTGAGGCAACCCTCACTACCAATACAAGCTGAGGTATGAAAGGACTGAATGCAGCCCTTTTGAAAAAGAGCTGGGAGTACTGGTGGGTGGGAAGCTGGACATGAGCCAGCAATGTGCCCTCAGCCCAGAAAGCGAACTGCATCCATTTTGAGCTGCATCAAAAGATATGTGGCCAGCAGGGTGAGGGAGGTGATCCTGCCCCTCTACTCTGTGCTGGTGAGAGCTCACCTGGAGAGTTGTGTGCGAATTTGGAGTCCTCAGTACAGGAGAGACATGGAGCTGTTGGAACACATCGAGAAGAGGGATACAAAAAGGATCTGAGGGATAGAGCAGCTCTCCTATGAGGACAGGCTGAGAGCTGAGTCTGTACAGCCTGGAGAAGAGACAACTCTGATGTGACCTGGTAGCAGCCTTTCAATATCTAAAGCAGAGCTACAGGGAAGAAGGGGACAGAGTCTTCAGCAGGGTCTGTGGTGACAGAAAAAGGGGAAATGGCTGCAAGCTTAAAGAGGGCAGATTTAAGTTGGATATAAAGAAAAAATCTTCTACAGTGAGGGTGGTGAGGCACTGGAAGAGGTTGCCCAGAGATGTGGTTGATGCCCTGTCCCTGGAGACCTTCAGAACAAAGCTGAGTCAGGCCCTGGGCAGCACGATGAAGCTGCCTTTAAAGGTCCCTTCCATTCTGTAGGGATTCTGTGAATCTGTTCTATGATTCTGTGGTGAGGAGCAGCGCAAACTGTTTGGTTTGCTCCTCTGAAGTGTGAAATGAGAAGGATTTGACTTGATTGAAATTAACCTGTTTTGGAGATGGCAAATTCATTTTTCTCAGCTCTGAGTCTGTCACTGGTAATCATTTGCACCTGTTCTCCCCAGGTATTTTCTTGGCGTTTTAAACAAGGATTCTGGGCAAATGGAAGTCTTCAATGCTGAAATATTCAACATGCAACCCTTACTGTCAGGTAGGACAATTCTGTATTTAACCCTGGCATCAAGGTCACAGCATCCTGGAAATATGTATGCATTCAGCAACTAACTAATAGGCTACTGACAGCATTGCCCTCTGTTTCCTCCTACTCTTATTTCCTCATTTCTGCTGTACTGTCTTAGAATGAGGGAAGGAGGATGCTTCACTCTCTCTGCACCTGGGGAACAGCACGGCATGAAAAAAGAGGGAAGGAAGGGAGCAAGATCATAGCTGAAATTCAGGGAAGGGGTTAAGCAGAGAGCTCTGGGGTGGAAGGGTGGGAATACCAGGTTTAGAAAAAAGGTTGTCATTGCTTAGAATAATTGCAGTCTTCTCCTGCTGAGGGAAGCTTGGAAATAATGAAGTCATCAGACTGAGTCATTTGATGGAGGGAAAAAAAAAAAAAAAAAAGAGAAGCTTTTCACCAGCAGAACTGCTTTTTATTACAGAATCTAGTTGAAATAACCCTAAGAATATGACCTTTAAGAAACTGTTTTCTTTTGTGGGCAATAGGAGTTTAGTATTGCTGCAATCTGTGTATTACACTTATAGATTTTGTAGCAAAAATTGTCCTGCTTTTCCCTTTTTTTTTTTTTTTTTTTTTTTTCAGGTACACAATCTTTTGTATTCAATGTATTCTTTTATTAACAAAATCCTGTAGAGAAGATCCTGAAGTGGAGTACCTAGTCCTTCTGTAATGTTCTAGAGCTGAAGGGGTACCAAATACATGCACTTGCCTGCCTGCTGCAAGCCAAGCATACTAATTTTTATTCTTTTGTAGATAATGCAATTCCTGATGACACAAGGGATTATCAGAATAAATCCTACAGGGAAAAGGTAAAGTTGAAACCCAGTATCACACTCTGCTGTAGTTATCCAGCGGGCAGTGGTAGATATTTGTCTGAGGCTGAGATGTTTGGTTGCTGCAGGACAAACTTTGCAGGGTTGGCGCTTCTTGCGTGCGTTGAAAGTTTTTGAGGCAGCATGATGTTAGTGTCTAGCTTAGCAGTGTTTTCCTGACTACATTAGCCTTGTCCACAGTGCCAGGCAAAACGTGCCCTCGTGCATTTTTTGTAGTATGCTTGGGTTGTACCCAGTGATGTGTTTGAGATTACTGTAAATGTGGAACAAGCAGTGGCTATCTGGGTATTCTTCCTTCATGCAAAGTGTCTGGAGTTCAGCAGTGTGTTGTCATTTGCTTCTCTGTTATGCACAGGTGGATTTGTGCATTGAAGCCTTTGGTACCAGCAAGCAGAAGCGAGCTCTGAACTCTCGGCGAATGAATGCAGTGGGCAATGATATTCTGAATACAGCTGTGACAAAAGCAGCAGCGGATGTGATAGATGCAAAGGGGGTAACAGGTAAGAATGTTGTCTGAGATGTTGATGAAGGCAATCAAAATTACCTTCTTCCTGTCCATTCCTTGCCAAATATGGCAGGAAGAAGAAAGGTGTTTTCCTTGACTAAGAAGGTAGGTGGTTGGTTTAACTGCTGAGATGGGCACGTGTTGAGGAACTTGCCAATTTTTATTGGAAAAGGAGGTGCTTTTTTATCTGGCTGGGCTTAGTGCAGGCGTTGCACGGGTGAGGGAAAGCTCCTGTGTTATCAATGTCCATCGCTGCCTGTTTTTGTTGGTGTTCTAGAGATCCATGGACTACCAACATTAGATAGTAGATCCATTGCTCTACAAACATAAAATTCACCTGGCTTGAGAAGGGTCACTAATTAACTGTTTGTTCATTAACAAAAGGTTCAAAGGTTCAAAAAGGTTCACAGTGTATGGAAAATGGTCTAAATAGTATCTTTTGACTGAAGCATTTTGAGTTTGGTTAGTCCAGTAAAGAGGAGGCCACAGGGAGGCTTGCGACAGTCCACAGCTACCTGAAAGGGCAGTCGGAGCCTAACCTCTGCCAGCACTGTAAGGCTTTACAGAAAGTGTTAGCAGCAGAAGTTGCAGTAATCTCCAGGCTGTGGGAGAGAGAGACTTGTTGCCTTGAAGGGTAGTGCAGTTCTGTGACAGGTTACAGGGAGGTGAATGGTCACTGTTCTTTAGGTGACCTCCAAAGCCTGTACAAAGCCAGGGCTCCTCTGATGTAGTGCTGGAGGCAGTCCTAGTCCAAACAGATAGCTGGACTTGAGACCTTTAGAGCTCCCTTCTTGCAGTGCTTGTGGGATTCTAACCTGCGTTAGCTATGAATGGGAGAGACATCTGCTGACTATCATCTCTCATCAGCTTTAGAACTCTTATCCCTTGTGTTCCATACTCCATGTTTGCTGTGCTCGACGATTTTCTCTGGGCCAAATGGATGTCCATTGGGACACCAGGTGTCAAAACAATGTTTTTACACACTGTAGAAACAAGAGGTGCTGTTGTACCAATCAGTTCATATTGGAGCACTTCTTGCCTTGAATTTTTTTCTAGTCTAGGGCATTTCTGAATCTTAAGTAGCAGAAAGTTCACAGAAGTGATTCAAGAAGTGCTTGGAACACTCTCTGAGCAATACAGTATGAGATTTGTGTGGTCCTGTACAGAGCCAGGAGTCGAGTTGGAGTTGATGGTCCTTGTGGGTCCCTTCCAACTCAAGATCACAAAATCAGTTAAGTTTGGAATAGATCTCCTAAGATCGTCTGGCCCAACCATCAACCCATCACCACCACGCCTGCTAAACCACATCCCTCGGTGCCACAGTTACCCATTTATTGAAAGCCCCCAGGGATGGTGACTCTACCACCTCCCCGGGCAGCCTGTTCCAATGCTTGAGCACTTTGGGAGAAGAAATTTTTCCTGATATCCAACCTAAACCTCCCTGGTGCAACTTGAGACCATTACCTCTCATGCTGTTGCTGAATACTTGTGAAAAGAGTCCAAGTTCACTGCAACCTCCTCTTGGGTATTTGTAGAAAGCAGTAAGATCATCCCTCAGCCTCCTCTTCTCCAAACTAAACAGTTCCAGTTACCTGTTCTGGAGCAGGGGCTATCAACTAGCATTGATCCAAAGTCCCCATTGAGTTGGCTTGTATTTACAAGAAGTCATGGACTTTGATTGTATTCTTTATGGCTTTGTCTGCATGGTCCAAATGTTGTCTTCTTTTCTTCTTCACTCCAAAGCTTTGATCCAGGATGTGGCCCAAGATGATGACCAGAACATGTCCATTTTCCTACCACCATGTCATGAAGATGCTGACAAACCAGAAAATGTTTACAAGTTTGAGGACAGTATCTTTTTCTGAGGCAGTGTGGTCTCCATTGCCTGTAAACTTCCTTGTTGGTAATCTGGCATGTGGGGAAAGTGCTGCTAGGCATGTGACAGCAGAGCTGAGCCTTCAGTTCTGTATTCTTCTTCCTTCCTATAAAGAGGGGGATACTATGCCTGCCTGCTGGGAGCCATTCAGCTAAGCATAGCAGTGAGGCCAAAAGTATGAGAAATTCTTTGTGTTTGAGCCACTATACTTCAGAGACATTTGGTTTCGCTTGCAAGTTCTGTTGTCACATCCTGCTGATTTATAATTTTCTTCCCCACTTCCCTGCCCCACACCTCCTATAGCAAGAGCTGACAGACTGTATCTCACTATGAGCTATTCAGAACCAGTAAAGAAAGAAGGTCCTCGTGTTTTTTTCTTTAAAGTCCATCCAGTTCTGTCCCCAGCAGAATATGAAGCATTGCAGAATCCAGCAGCAGCTTTTGTTAACATCACTCCAGAAGAAATCACCAAGAAAACAGAAGAGAAAAGGTAATAGTTACACAAGCAGCTTTTTAATAGCTAAAATAGCTGGCGTTGTGAAAATGTGGTTCTTCTTACAGGCAGGATGGCAGCTGTTAGCAGCTTTAACAGCTCCACAGTATGGATAGTTACAGTCTCCAGTCCAAAGGGAAGACATTAGGTCCAGCCATCTCTCTGTGCTTACCTTTGGAAGCGTGGAGGTATAACGTTATGGGAGAAAAGGTGCTGTGCACAACAGTGCAGTTGTCCTTTTAGGAACTGATTATAGGGAAAGATAGGGAGTAAATCCAAAGTGTGGGATGAAGGCAGATGCCTAGGTATGGGGCCACAGATCTGTGCTAAGAATGACATGCCTATGGCTGAGCACCACATACTGTCGTAACTGGAATTTGGTGTGGCTTTGCAAATGGACATGGACTTGTGTTAAGTCCTGGTGCTGAAGTAAGCAGGTAAAGCACAAGCAACAGCTCACTTCCACTGCTTCCCTTCTGCGCCTAGGCAGAAACTTGTGGTTTCTGCAGTGCAGGGATTTGTGTAGTGCCACAGGCAGGAATGTGCTGACTGGTGGACAAAGAAAATGTGCACACAGCATTAGTATTAGTGTCCAGGGAACTATTCTAACCTGAAAGAGCTGTGCATTGAATTTAAGGGTGTGTTGTGTACGGTTCTAATAAGTAGCTCGTCCCTGATTCTTTGGTCCTCATGCTTCCTCTCTTTCCTCTTCAGCCATTGCTCCTTTGTCTTAGAGGAGCTGAAGTTCCTGCCTGCTGATGAGAAGAGCAGGGATCGCAAAGCTCGATGCCTGTGGTTTCTGGACATCCTTATTAAGTTCAGCTTTCTGAAAATCATCAAGAAGAAGCGTAAGAGAATTTTCAGCTGTTCCCCTTTTCAGCTACTTGCTGGGATGTGGTTTGTAGTTACTATCATAACAAATACTGAAGCTACCTGGAGTTACCCGTTTGATAAATGGCTACCTGCAGCAGTTGCAGTTCAGCTTGTTTCATGAGGGCCAACGGCATCCTGGCCTGCATCAGAAACAGTGCTGCCAGCAGGAGCAGGGAGGTGATTGTCCCCTGTACTCAGCACTGGTGAGGCTGCACTTTGAGTGCTGTGTTCAGTTTTGGGCCCCTCACTACAAAAAAGACATTGAGGCCCTGGAACGTGTCCAGAGAAGGCAACAAAACTGGTGAGGGGTCTGGAGCACAGATCTTATGAGGAGCAGCTGAGGGCACTGGGTTCAGTGTGGAGAAGAGGAGGCTCAGGGCAGACCTCACTGCACTCTGCAACTTCCTGAACTTCCCTGTGATGAGGAGGGGTTTGGCCTCTGCTCCCAGGCAACAAACAGGACCTGAGGAAATGGCCGCAAGTTGTGCCAGAGGAGGTTGAGGTTAGACATAAGGAAGAACTTCTTCTCTCAGTGGTCAGGCACTGCAGTGGCTGCCCAGGAGGTGGTGGAGTCGCCGTCCCTGGCAGTGTTCAGGAGGCGTCTGGATGAGGAGCTGTGAGATCTGGTTCAGTGCTGGTGGCGGCAGTGGCGATGGGAGGGTGGTTGGACTGGATGCTCTTGCAGCCCCTTTCCAACCTTGGGATTCTGTGATTCTATGATGAGGGTCAGTATTTCCATGTCACTGTGGAGTTTTAGATCTGCATCTGCTGGGAGATACAAGTGTCATTCTTTTCAGTCCCTTTCTAACTGTCACACATCAGGGTCCTGCTGTGAGATCCTATCTGTAGGAGATAAAATAGCTTAGATCTGAATTTGAGATTTTTTTTTTCGCTTGTTGATAGTTCATGGTTTCTGTACCTAAAAACACATTTTGTATTGTCAAATTTTACTACTGAGCCAGGAGGCAGGAAGCTATCAGCATTCTCCCTCATCTAGCCTCCATTTTTTAGCTGCAAGAGACATACATACACAGTGCAATCTTTAGGTGTTTCTGTGTTCTCAAGAATGGGGGTTCGTGTCAGACTTTGCTTAATATCTCAGTGTGTGAATGACAGTCTTCAAAATGTTGCTTATGAAATGGCAGGAACTGCTTTTCTCAAAAGCACCACACAAATGTTTTGGTTGAAGTTTTCAGGACTTGCTGTATTTCACAGACCTTGTGCTCCTGTTTCTTACAAAAATTCCAACGTTATCATTTTCAGTGACAGGGAAGATGGGTGAGGAAGGTGAGTCTGTCTGTAAACATCTTTCTGCATGGGTGGAAATGCAGGAGTCATCCAACAGGAATTAGTCCAGAAGGCTTGAAATGGATGTGAAAATAACTAGTCTTGGTGCTCACTGTGAAACCCCTTTCTATCCTAGATCCGATGGGTCCTGAATGCCCTCACATCATTAGCAGGAAACTCATGAAGAACTTCACTTCACTCACCTACAACAATGGCAGGTAAGGAGCTGTGATTGCTTTGATGTTATTGATGTTCAAATGGTGTGGAATACAGCTTGAAGGGCCACAGAGTCATTATCAAATAACACTGCACCAAAGTGGAAACAGCAGAAGCTTCTCTTGAGTAGCAGACCAGGGCAGGTAGAATATTCTGTTATGACTGGTGTTCATCCATGAAAAATGTAACTGGGAGAGGCAGAAGCATGTGTGCGTAAACAAGCCTGTGCCTGTGAATTTAGCCAGCATCACCAGGCTGACTTTATCAGCAAGAGTGAGAAGAATTATAGCTGTTGCTTCAATGCATTTCCTCAAGAATCCAACAGCCTCTGCACAAAACAAGCCTAACTGCCATGGTTCAGCCATCATACAGCTGCTATTTGCTGTGAACCGGACGTTAAGAAGAAAGTTTGAGTCCAAATGGGCCAGAGGGAGCATTTGTCTGTAAAGACTCAGACCAGAGGTGAACAGTCAAAATAAATGCTTTCAGACCTGCTTTGTGTGCTGTGTATTTCAGGTGCCATTAATGGTTGCAGTGAGTATCCTCAGCTCAGCTTCACATTGCTGTCCTCTTGCCAGTGTGCCTGGGAGGCAGAAGTGTCAGTAGATAGTGATTTAATCAGGTCTGTAAGCCAGTAAACATTTCCACTTTTGAACAGGAACAGGCAGTTGTTGAGGAAGACCTTGAAGGCCCCTGTGATCAGAGATGTGTGTTGCTTAAAGCTCTTTTCTCATGCCTAGGAAATGCTTGTCGTAGCTAACTGGGGCTCCATTTCTGCCTGCACCTCATAAATGGTTGTTTTTTGGGTTTGTTAACTCTCTGCATTTCATCTGTTCTCACTCTTGCTGTTTAGTGTTCAGAATTTAATCTCTGCATCACTGAAGACTAAAATTGCAGCATATGTCATTGCATTGGCTCTGCACATTAAAAACTTCCAAATAGACCTCACTGTCCTGCAGAATGACTTGAAGCTCCATGAAAGCAGGTGAGTCATATTTGCTCACACCTGTTAAGATGCCTATGGTCCTCGTGCAAGCAGTCTGTGAGAAGAGAGCTCTGGAGCCTCTTCTGTGCCCAAATAGTGCAGTGATACCTGCTGTGAGATTTCTAAATTGCAGTTGGACTCTGTGTTGAAGTTTTAAATTCGAGCCCTGCTACATGTAATGGGGTGGTTAAACAACTCAGAGCTTTGAAAGGGTGCTTTTCACAAAGCTGGTCAGGTGCACTGTAAGGCTTTTCATCTATTTGAAAGTGGGAAAACTTAAGGCAGGCAGCATCAAAATGGCAGAAAACCTATCCAGGTGCTACCCAGTGCTGTTTCTTGTCTGCCAAATCACGTTGTTCCTCACTGAGCAGTCCCCTGTATCCCTTCTTTCTGCAGAGATCTTGTGTCAGCTAGCTACCAGTTTGGATGCAAGTACAGATTTGTATCCAACTGTAGCTGGAAAGCTAGGAACAGATTTTCTGTCTCCCAGGCAGATTGCAAGCATGTAGTTGCTGCTCCTCCCCTGGTGTGGGACTTTGCAATGTAATTTCATGAGGCTCTGCTCACATCATCTCTTCAGTTTGTCAGAGTGTGTCTGGATGTCACAGCGCTCTGGCTGCTCCTCCCAGTGCCAGCTCAGTGAAGGTGAACGGGTAGAGAACAACTTGCAGTGTAAGCATCCAGGCAAACAATGCTTGTCATGTTCAATTGTGGGGAAGTTTCTCCCTAGGCTTAACTTTTCTGTGGAGAAATAACGTTTCTCCTGCCAAGTGATGTCTCTGTGCTGCTAGCTGCAAGACGTGCTTAAGCCTGCAGGTGTCAGGCAGAGCCTGACAGCTCTCTGGCACTGAGAGCTCTTCCACTGCAGTTTGCACTATAACATCTCTCTGGCTCCTGCAGAATAAATCAGGAATTGATCAGAACTAATCAGCCAGCCTGCTTAGCTTGCTGGGAAATCTCCCAGCAGACATTAGCTCATCAGGCAGCTTGTTATTTCTGTTTGGGAGTGGGGTCGGGTGGCCCTGTTGGTAGCTGCTCAGCTGTGTATGATAGGGTCCCAGCCTTTCCTGTTCTGCAAGTTGTGGTGACTGTAAAGACACTTGCTGCCTAGCTCCACTGCGTTATCTTTCCCACTGGGGTTGTTTAGAGGTGATGCAGCTGGGAAGGAACGGAAAGGACAAAGCCCCTTCAGTACCACTGTGAAAAACATTCTAGAAGCTGGGGCTTCTAGAAGGATTTAATGTCGAGATTCTGGGGTAACTGGAAGTTATCAGAGCTGTTAGCTGCCTCTTGTTTTTTTAAGCTCTATAGTCAAACCTGTTGCAAAGATTTCTGGGTTTTGCCTCCAGTTCTGTTCTTTGTTGCCTAATAGTGGATTTAACAGTGTAATCTGGTGTTGGTTTTCTATACTTTTTAAAATTTTATTGCTTTGCAAGTAAGCTTTTCAATAAAAGACATTCTCGGCAGTTAACACCAAAGTTTTTTGCTTTTAAGTGCTGTACTGGAGCTGGGAGCATAGACTGTAGCATGGTGGTAAGAAAAACAGTGAGGGAAGCAGCAACCTGTTGGAAAAAATGAAGATGAGGCATCTGGCCAAAAGCCATTTGATTTAGCCTTGGAATGATCATTGCTTAGAGTGGGAGGTTTGTTTGAATAGCACCAGATATCTCTTGCCATCTGAATCTGTTTGTCTTTCAAAGATGTGCAGTCAGCTGAGAGGATTCTGAGATGTGTCCTCATGGTCCCAGACTTTCATGTCCTTGCTACATTTGCTTAGACATGCTTTGTTCTGTGTTTGACAAGTCTCCAGGTATGTTCTGGCCTGTGACATCTTGACCAAGCCCTACTTAGTACAGATCTCAACCAAGACCTTCCGTTCACATCTAGGACTGCTGTATTTCAGCAGTTAAGAGAAGATGCTTCCTTTGTTCTAGATTCTCTCCATCCTGTCACTCATAGTATAAGGTTCTATTGGGAAACTAGTACAGGCTGCTTGCTTTTATTTTTTCTTCCAAGCCTGCTGTACCCTGAGTAAGGCACCATGGGTTTATAATACTCTCCGAGGTTCTTGTGTCCAGTTTGGTGTTTTAGCCTCTACAGCAAGGCTCTGCCTTGTAGTCTTTAAATACTTCCAGCTTATGTTGTCGTGGTTGTGTTGAGATGCAAGCAGACATCCTGCTTGCTTCTGCCTCTTAGCTTTTCTCTCGAGGTGAAAAAGCTGTCTCTCTTTTTGCAGTGTCTTCCTCAGAGGACCTCTCTGCCCCAGTAACACAGTGTTTTTCTGTTGTTTTCCAGGATGATGGACATTGCAAGGGCCATGCGGTTGAAGGTCTCCAAGGCAAAGGGGATGCCAGGACTTGAGAATGATCAAAATCACAAGCTTGGCACCCTCTCTCTCCCTTTGCCTGTGCAGAAAGCCTCGGGAAGCCAGAGGAAACGCAGAAAGATTAACTAAAAAGCAGGGGTGAAACAGTTTCATTCTCAACAGTTATTCTGCAGATGCAGCATCACGGGGATGCTTCTTCTCTGTTGGATTTGGCTTTCCAGCATCACAGCACAGCCCCGTTGAAGTCTCTCAGTTGATGGGAACAGACGTTTCACAGAACCACTAAGGTTGGAAAAGACCTGCAAGATCACCCAGTCCACCCATCGCCAACAGATCTCACTAAACCTCGTCCCTCAACCCAAAAACTGCCCTTCCCAGCAGCCTGGCCCCAGGACGTGGGGAGGGTGCAGTGCAGCACAGACAAATGATATGGCACTGTGCTTAATTTGCTAGGAAAGTGTCAGTTTTCAGAGATGACGATTTCAAAAGACATTATATGCAGAAACATGCTGCCACATTCCACACATATCAGGGGATGCTTTGTACAAATAAAATGGTGGAACTGGAAAAAGTCACCTCTACATTTTTTTTTTTTAATTAAACTGGACTGTGAAAGCTAGCTACCTGACAGGAAGCCTGATCACAGAAAAATTGAAAAGCATTTCCTGACATTGAATTTGTTAAGCAATGGAAAGCATGGTAGATATAATGTGTCCTGATTGAAAAACAAGAAGATTTTTTAAAAATAATTTTATCTCACTAGTCTGTTGCTGGTTGAACTGAGGCTACAGGAAAAATCTGTATTTAAAAAAAAAAAAAAAGCAATTGGAGAGTAAAGATGCTAATTTCAAATATTAAGTTTTGACAGTAGGTGAAAGTTCTGATGCTACATTTATAACTGCTGGTCGTTTTCATTGGAGATGTTGATAACAAATACAATGTCACTGAAGAAATGGCTCCTTTGGTGCCCCTGAGAGGCACAGCTATGTCTCTGATTTGTAAGAAGCAGTAAAAAAATACACAAGAGTGATTTTCTGTAACTCTTGTCAGCACCTGTGGTATAGCTGCGGATGGTGAGCCAGCAATGGTCGGTGCAAAGAGGATGTATAAAATCCATAGGAGATGACGTAGCTACCACTGGTAACTCCAGTTTTACAAAATGTCACTGCATCAGGCATCAAGAAAATGGTTGATGTCATGCAAATCATCATCAAAGCTAGAACTTGGTGAAGTCCAACCATCGCCAGTTCTAGGGGTCCTTAAAAGTGTGGATGCTGCTGCAGGTCGTCGTCAGCTTCCCTGAAGGAAAGCAGCAAAGTCAGGGTTAAATACTAAAAAATCTTTATGATTTGCCAAGTGAAATCGAGTCCTTTAGGGAACTGGAAGGAAAACTTGTGCCAGAACTTGAAGGTTAAACATGGCTGACAGATTTGGCATTTTTGTTGACTGCTCATTTAAGTGAGTTAAACATGCTTCCCCGAGGTGAGATCGCCTTATCTGTGCTGTGATTCAGACAACAACAGCACTTGAAATGGGACTTAAATTAGGGCAAGCTCCAGTTACGGTAAAATCATTCCATGCATTTTGGTATGCTGGCTAGCCACAGCCTTATGAGCAGTTCTGATAAATTTGAGAACAGATTCCAAGGTTTCCAAACAAATCATTGTTTTTTCGTATGTTTGGGACTTCATTTTCAGTTGAGATAAATGCATTATGTGCAGATTTTCAGGTGGAATGCATAGAGTTGTAATCATACATTCAACCCAAAGAAAAATTGGGTCATGTCTCTCTGCAAGACTTTTGTAAGCCCTCTCTTACCAGGGAGAAATACCCCTGCTTCACAGGCACGCGTTATTCGTGTCATCACTTTTTGGCAGTGTCAGCTGAAAGTGAATGGCAGAAGTGTCTGCAGAGGTAAAGCTCCTTCTGGGGGGGCAGCAGCAAAGCATGGACGTACAGGCACGCCTGTCACTGTGTCACCTCTGCATTACAGGCTCTGCCAGGAAGGTCAGAACTGTTTCTATTCCTGAAAGCCACGGTGGTTCTGTCATGCTAGGATTTCTGAATGGGATCTTAAGGATCCACCAGCGCCCAAACCTGCTCTGTGCAGCTCAGGCAGAACTGAATATCTCTTTACTTATATTTATTTTTAACAGTTGATTTCTATTTGCCTGTTCACTTTTTTGGAGGGAAACAACTCTGTTTCTGCTCTGGCATCTGTACAAACTGTGCACAGGTAGGCATCATTTCTGGTGACAGTTTTCTTTTTGTCTCCTACCAGAGGGAACCATGTTTTCCAGGGACAGGCTGCTGGGATTGCAGTGAATGAGAATGGGAGAGAGCAAATGACAGATAAATGAAAGTGGCTTTGTTATGCCAGCTCATTTCTCCCAAGTGTTCTGTTGATTTGATTGCCGAATTTATTTTGTTGTGTTTCTTGAGTGATGCCAGGTATAGCTGTCTCCCAGTTTGCATTTCCTAGTTGTCCTTTCTGCTGCTGATGAAGGCAACGTAACTTTCATGGAATCACAAGGTTGGGTTGGAAGGGGTCTTGCAGCCACATGAAATTCAGTTTCTCCATCCCATGCTGTCTACTTAACAAGATAATACTCTTAATGAGGGTTTTTTTTTTCCTACTGCTGAGAGTGGTTTTCCACTTTGCCTTACACTCATGACAGAGGGAGGCAGTGATTACATGGAACTGCTAATGGCCTTGACTTAACCTGTGTGGACGTGGAAGAGGCATTTGCAAGTGAGCCCGATGATGGCAATGAGATACTTTTGTAAAAGCACAGAAGAGGCATGGAGAAATACGTAATAAGAGCCACTGGAAAAGCAGAAGGGGCTCATGAACCCGTGGCCACCGGTTTGGACAAGCTGTATGCCCACACAGTGTCCTGTCCTCTGCGGTGAACAGCTGCATCTGCACACACAGGGAAATGTAAGGAGATGGGGCACACGGTGCTGCGTGCTGCAGCATGGCCTCTCTGCTCCACCTCTTACCCAACCTCCTGCTTACAGCTACACCTGATGGACTCTGCATCCCCTTAGGATGAAACTACCTCCTACTTCATGCTGTCCTATATGCTTGGATTTCACAGTGTCCTGCAGCAAGAAGGCTGTGCACTGAGCAGACTCAGCAGGTGGTGGATCACCTGCAGCAGCCCTGTGGTGCCTGTACTTCAGTGGGCAGCTGTGAGAATCCTTCTTAGTTTTTTTTTTGGCTCAAAGCTTGCTTCCTGAGGTTTTTCTTGTGATAAGACTCTGAGTGACTTGTCAAGGAGGCAGCTGATGGGTGCTAACTGTGTGACAATCGATATCGCTTTGGGAACATTTGCAAGCCCCTTCCCCCAGAGCTGCTTGCTCTGTAGAAGAGCGGAAGAGAGTGCTCAGGAGTGTTCACTGGCAGAAGATCTGGCCTGTGGCCAAACCGCTCCAGCTAAGTATGGGAGGCTGGGGGATGATACCATTGTATCTTGCGAAGGCAAGATGCAAGTTGGTGCCTCCCTGCTTCCTCTTATCTGCTGGCAAGGCCAGAAAGATAAGAACAAAGGAGGTTCCTGCTGAGATCCCAGAGCCAGAAGCTGCCACCGCAAGGAGAACTGACTCAACCACCTTGGGTTTGAGCTGTCACTCAAAGGAGAGCTGACTCGACCACTTTGGTTTTGAGCTGTCACTCCAAAAAGAGCTGACTCAACCACTTTGAAGCATTGAAAAAGGGCCGTCATCACCATGGTCTTCGTCGTGGTTGGCAACAGGACAACTCTGCCTGACGACCCACCACTACTGAAGATCAAAGACTGAACTATGGACCACGCTGGATCCATGGTGGTGACTGTGTCCCTCTTGCTGCCTATAAAGACCCCTTGCTTCTTCTTTTCTATCTTTTCTATCGCCCTCCTTCCCTTCCCCATTACCCTAATTCATAATAGTGTCCGTCCTCCCCTTCCCCATTTCCCTGATTAAGATTTGTAATAAACTGGTCGGACCAACATTTGAACCGTTGCTTCTTAATCTCACGCCGGGTATATAGATAATAAAAGAACCTCCTCTCCCTCCTATAAATTGGAGTGAGACAGCAGCAGCATGGGGCGTAGGTTTGTGCCCCCACAGAAACATGCTGGAGCTGCACCGCATTGAATAGAGAAGCTGCAAAGCAAGCAGGCAGGCAGCAGTGGTGCTAACACTGAACAGGGTGGAAGGAGCACGGGCAGTGCCAGGCTGGGAAAGGCAACCAGGGAGCATGCGTCAGGCCCCATGCTGCAGCAGAATCACCGTGTGCTGTCCCCAGGGTTCCTGGGCAAATGGCAGCAGTCACTATAGATAAGAAGGAATGAAGCCCAGGAGACTTTACCCCACCATCAGGTCCCTAGCTGGTGGCTAAGACAAGTCAGACTCCTAGAAATGTGAGACAGGAGTCTCTGCCGCACAAATCCCACCTCTGCAGGAGCAGCGCCATCCTGGTGCTGCCATCTCACCAGGCCAGGCAGGCAGGTGGTGTGTCACGCTGCTAAGCAGCACTGTGCTCATCCCTCCCTCTGGTCCATCCTAGGATACAGCAGTGAGTTGTGCCATTCCTATTTCTACCACCCACAGAATGGTGAGAGCAGAAGGGGCAGTAAAACAGAGAAGAAGCTTTTAACATCTGCAACTGATACCAAACAAAAATGTACACAGTGGGAAGAATCATTCCTAGCAGATGAAGGCAAGAGAGTACGAGCTAAGATGCAGGCATTGTATTATGCAGAATATTAATGCCAGCTTCTTTATTCCTTTAGATCTGATTGCTAAGGATGATGCCTTTTCCTCTGCCAAGGACCACAGTGCATGAGCAAAGGCCACTGTGTATCTTACTGCACTGCAGTGGAGAGAATAAAAGCAAAGGAAGGTTACTCAAACAAGCAAGAAAGAGGAGACCGCAGAGAAACACAACTGCTCCCAGGTGCTGGAGAAGAGGGTAAGCTGGTCATTAATCCAGCAGCCAAGAAATCACTCTCAAAGGGCTGAGGCACACTGAGATTTTACCTCCTGTGGGTTTCTGGTGCACAGTGCCAACTCTCCCTTCCTACCATGCCTGCAGCCTCTCCCTCCCACAGCTCCTGCTGTTGCTCAAAGTGCTGCCTGGACCGAACAACGATGCTCTCCAAAGCCTTTCTGACATGGGACAGCGCTGGGAGCACCATGAGCCTGCAGTGGGGCTGAAGGCCGCTCCTCCCCATAGCCACCGCCAGCAAATGACCTGGGTGGCAGCCAGCAGGAACTGCAGCTTGCTGAACAAGAGACCAGACCCTGCCCTAGTACTGGGGCAAAGAACACAATGCCTGGTGTGGGGCAAACAATTTACAGCATGGTGCTGATTTATTACCTTGCTTGCAAAAGTTCACTCATTAAGGAGCAATGTAAAGAAATCTGTCTTCCACCATGACACCGGAACAAGGGATTGGCTCCCTTACAAATGCCCACTCCCTCCTCACAGTCCAAATGAATGCTGTTGTCTGCTATCAGGCACCCTGCTGAAAGGCACAGAAAGGTCCCTGAAGCTTTGCAATGCTGGATGCCATTCCTCAGCATGACCACCAGCAGGGGCGAGGAGAAACACCAGTAGAAGGATAGGATACAGCTGGAAGCTGACAGCACAGCTGTCTTTGTTGCCACCATCATATCTCTGAAACCTCTCTGCCTTGACCACAACCTGGAGTGCCAGTCAGGTAGGTTCACGGCAGCTCAGCCACAGCTGAAGGCCATTATTAATTCAAACAGGTCCTCTTGGATGGATACCCATGTACTGCACAGGGAGGTGGTAGAGTCACCATCCCTGGAGATGGGAGCCAGCCAGCCGTGGAGATGTGGCACTGAGGGACATGGTCAGCAGGCACGATGGGGACGGGCTGGGTTTGCCCTACAAATCCTGCCATTTCAGCAGGGCACAGCTTGAAAAATTTGTCCTGGAGGTGCCTGCTCACTCCTGCACATGTTCCTGCACTGCTTAGGCAGCAGCATCCTGCAGTCCTTCTGCAGGGACTGAAGATCCAGAGATAGAACTAGCACTGTTACAGCAAAATCAGAAAAATGTAACCCACACCTTGTAGAAAATATTCATTTATATTTTTTGAACTTGAGGTGTTCCTGGACCCAAACGCTTTGTCTTGACAGAGACAAAGTGCAGGGGAGCAAAATCCTCACAGCAGCTCCATCCTGGCCAGCCTTCATCCCACCAGATGTGCTCTGGAGAGGAAGCAGGGGCACTCGTTGCATTAAACAAAATGCTATATTGCAAAGAAAGTCCTGCGTTTCATGATGCTGTGCCAGTGCAAGGCTCCATCTGCTGCTCTTGCCAGTCAAGTAGACTGTCACCATGGAATGACAGAATGGCTGGGCTGGAAGGGATGTTGTGTCCAGCAGCTTGCCACCCCTACCTCGGGCTGCTCAGGCCTCATCCAGCCTTGGCTATGAGCACCCCCAGGAATGGAGCTCCCACACATCTGCAGGCAGCCTGTGCCAGTGCCTCACCACCCTGTGGGTAAACAATTCCCTCCCCACCTATATTTCCCCTTCTAGTTTATAGGCGTTCTTCCTTGTGCTGCCACTCTCTGCCTATGTAACAAGTTGCTCTGCCTCCCACTTAGGTACTGGAAGGTATTTGCAAGGTGAGAACTGCATATACAGGCGGAGGAGGCTAACTACACAACTCCAGTGTGCCACCAAGTTAATGTTTCCAATCCCAATCATGAGGTTACTGCAGGCAGAAGGCAGGGGCTGCCAGCAACCAGCCTTCTGTTGAGGCAGGCAGACCAAGCTGTGCCTGGGAGAGAAGGGGAGTAGCAGCAAGTGAAGTGAAGTGAAGTTCCCACAGCAGCCTTCACAGCACCTTACTGTTCTGAACACACAGCACTGCGTGGGACAGATCCCAGAAGATGATTCCTTCCAGTTTTGCTTGCCCTTGTGCGTAAATGAAGATTCCTCCCTTCTCAACCCTGAGAAAGCACTGCTGGATGATGCAGCCTTGCAGAGAGCTGGCCAAAGCCTCGGCTCCTTGTTCTGCTGCAGCTCCCACTGCAGGGAACACAGGCCTTATGAGGAGCAGCTGAAGGAGCTGGGATTGTCCAGCCTGGAGAAGAAG
>NW_024962285.1:4503066-4607530 GCF_019238085.1 Lagopus leucura | reverse complement strand
CGGGGGGCGGCGCGGCGCCGGGGCGGGGCGGCGCGGTTCGGGAGCCGGGCTCGGCGCGCCGCCGCCTGACCTTGAGGGCGGGCCCGGGAGGCGCCGCGCGGCTTCCGCTCCCCGTAACTCCGCGTCCGCTCTGCCAGCAGGTCCTCGTCCGTCCGGCGGCGCGGGAGCCGCCCGCCGCCCGCTGCGCTGCCGCGCCTTCACCGAGGCCTTCCCGCGGGGCGAGGGATCCGCACCGGCCGCCGCATGACGGGACATGCGGTGAGGGACGCGGGGCTGCAGCTGCGGGCTGGGCGGAGAGCGAGTCCGGAGAACGGAGTGCGGGCGGTCGGGAATTCCGCTGGGGGCGGGAGGGGGAGCTGCGATGGCTGCGACGGGAGGATCGGGGGGAACCTCGCTGCTCTCTGCGGGTCTCCGAAAGGAGGCTGCGGTGAGCTGGGGCTCGGCTTCTGCTGCGGGTAACGGCGACGGGACGAGAGAGGGGTGCTGCTCAGAGAGGCTGCGGGTGCCCCGAACGTCCCCGGAGCTGTTCAAGGCCGGGTTGGGTGGAGTCTGGTATGAAATGGGGAGCTTGGTGGGGAGTTGGAGCTTCGTGATCCTTGGGGTCCCTTCTAACCCAGCCATTCTGTGATTCTGTGAGAGGTTGCGTCAGGGAAAGCTCAGGTGGAGAATTGGGAAAAAGTTCTCCGAAGGGCGATCAGACAGAATGTGCAGGGAGCGGTGGGGTCAGCGTCTGTGCAGCTGTCCCGGAGCCGTGGAGGTGTGGCGCTGATGGACACAGCTCAGTGGGCACGGCAGGGGTGGGCCGGGCTGTTCAGTGTCTTGATCAGGTACCAGGAGGAAGGGATAGAGTGCATCCTAACAAGTTTCCTGTGGTACAAAGCTGAGAGGAGTGGCTGGTGCACCCCCTGGAAGGCTGTGCTGCCTTCCTGTGAGACCTGGGCAGGTTGCTCTTCAACAAGAACAAGTGTGAGTCCTACACCTGGGTGAGAATTACATATGCACCAGTAGAGGCTGCAGGCTGCCTGGGGTGCATTAAAAGAGCATGGCCAGCAGGTCGAGGTAGGTGATCCTAATTCTCTTGTCTGCCATGGTGAGGCCACATTTAAAATAGTGTGTCCAGTTCTGGGTTCGCCAGTTCAAAAAAGACAGGGATTCCTAGAAGGAGTCCAGCAGAGAGCTAGAGAGAGGGTAAAGGGCCTGGAGCATCTCTTGTGTGAGGAAAGGCTGAGTAACTGGGGCTGTTCAGCCTGGGGAAAAGAAGACTGAGGGGGATCTGGTAAACATTAGTGGATATCTGAAGGGAGGTGGGAGACAAAGGGATGATGTGGAGCATAGCAGTAGTAATGGCCTAAAACATAGATATATATATATATATATTTCAGTGGTGTGGTAGAACAAAGGGTAATGGGCAGAAACTGGAATGCAGGAGGAACTTCTTTACTGTGAGAGTGACGAAGCAGTGGGGCAGGCTGTTCAGAGAGGTGGTGAAGTCTCCTTCTCTGGAAATATTCAAACCTGCCAGGATGCTTTCCTGGGTGGCCTGCTGTAGGAAACCTGCTTCAGCAGGGAAGCTGGATTTGATATTCTGAGGCCTCTTCTAGTCCATACGATTCTGTGATCTTAGGTCTTCTCTATTTAAAAATTAAAATATTGTTTCTGTTCTTTTTCAACATAAATTTGATTCTGTGAAAAGGCAGTATCAGATAAAAAGTTGTTGTTTTGCTTTCTTTCCCCTGTGCCTTTCTGAGCCAGTGAGCTGCAGGCTAGGTGGGCTGCTGTCCTGCAGAAGAGCCACGTGTGCGTGTCAGGGGAGTGGGGGTCGAGGGGGGGCACACAGTCAGAAAGGACTGCGTGTGTCCCCACACTCAGATGCAGGAGGGAACATCCTGCATGGAAACAAAATGCTGCTGCGGCTCTGGGGGTCTGTGTGGAGGCAGTACAATAGACCCAAACCTCTCGCTGTCTTTTTAAGAGCTGAACTCTGATATTGGCTTGTAACAAAGTGGGTTGTGTATCATCAGTAGGTGGTTTGTGCTTACGGGCTGTCTGCAGACAGGGTTCTGCCCCCAGCACTGCCGGGCAGACTCGCAGTGCCCAACACCTGCTGCTCCCCAGCTCTGAGCCATACGGCTCACCTTTGGGGGTGTCACTGCACTGTGCATTGTTCTGCGTCCAACAGCCCCACCAGAGGGGCCATGAGAGTGAACCAAACGTCTCTTATTAGCTTATTTCTAGGGGAAAACTGATGTCCTGGGCACGGGCTTCTGAATGCTCAGTGTAACGGTGCTGTTCTGGTGGCACCTCCGCACTGTGAGCTGAGCTCTCGTCCCACTGTTCCCCTTCCAGTGGAGGAGCGACTGAGACCAGTGTACCTGCAGGTGTGGCTGCTTCGGTGCGTGCAGATAGAGCTGCTGTCATCCACAAGGTGCTGTGAGCTGGTGTGTATATGGCGTAGTGCATGAGCCACATAAACTGAATGCTTTCTCATCAACACAAACACTGTGTTTTTCAGCCAGAGGGTGGTGAGGCACTGGCACAGGTTGCCCAAGGAGGCTGTGGATGCCCCATCCCTGCAGGCATTCAAGGCCAGGCTGGATGTGGCTCTGGGCAGCCTGGGCTGCTGGTTGGTGACCTGCAAGGGGTTGGAACCAGATTATCTTTGAGGTCCTTTTCAACCCAAGCCATTCTAGGATTTGGACACGTGTCAGACTGTAACGCATTACATAGTGTGTGCAGGAGAAAAGTAAGTCCACAGAGATGTATGCAACTCAGTTTCAGAAGAAAATGCACATGGTCAAAGTAAAGTATCGTGTGACTTAGAGCAGTCCAGTTTGCCTCTGCAGTGCTGAAGATAAACAGTTTCACGTTTGTACAGGCTTCTGTAGTGAGAGAAGTGGCAGCTCTTGCCTAGTTGGAGGACTGGCTCGTGGTATGGTTTTAAGGCCTCTGAAATTGCACGCACTTTGCTGCCAGGGGCTGTCAGCACTTTGTAACAGCTGAGTCAGCGATCCCTGTTTAAATGACGTTCAAGTACTGCCTCCTAAGGGTCACTCTGGAGCTTCTCTGCTCAGTGTAGAGAGGCGTTCTCTGTTCAGGGGTCCCTCAGAGCTGCCGTAGCTTGAGGCCTTCTCTGCATTAAAATCAAGCAGGGGTTACAGGTGCATCTTCCTCTGCAGATGAACCTGCAGGTTGACTACCTGGACCTGCTAGAAATGTTCAAAGTTGTGTTAGAAGTTGCCTGTCCTTTAAATTAATCCTATGATTGCGGATCAGACTATATAGAAATACTGTGTGTGTCGGTGGGTTTGCTTGTTTTTTCCTTTGACTCTCTTCTGCCTCCACCCTCAGTGCTGTGTTTTTGCTGTTAACAGGCTGAGAGCAGACCGTGTGCTATCTGAATTCCCTGGCGTGCCGTGTGGGAGGTCGAATGAGTGAGCTTCCCTCTGTCAGCTGTTGTGTAGCACACAAGAGATTCATATGTCGTTTTGTTTCCCTCTTTGTTTCTGTATCAATTAGAAAACACCAGGAGGAAAACCTGTGCTTCCAAGACCCCTGCAGAAAAGGGCATAACATCTGAAAGATTTGGCATTGACTGCTCTTCAGGTTTTAAGGGCTCTGCTCAGATGTGCCGTGCTGGGTGCTGGTATGAGAGAAAGCAGCTGGGCCATCCGCAGCTCTGCTCATGTGCGTTCTTCTGTTTTTTGATGTAGGAAAAGAGGACTGAGGTACACAGCAGTAAGAAAGACAGTATGATGGGTTCAGAAGGCTTTTCCCCAGGAAGTTCAGAGGAAGATCCAAGCAGTGACGTTACGGCTACCTCTAGCAAACATTACCTGTGTGGTTACTGTGCGGCCTTCACCAACATAGCAGTTACTTTTCCCATCCAGAAGGTCCTCTTTCGACAGCAGCTGTATGGTCTGAAAACAAAGGATGCGATACATCAGCTGCAGAAGGATGGAATTCGAAATCTCTACCGTGGCATCCTCCCTCCCTTAATGCAAAAGACGACCACGCTGGCTCTCATGTTTGGCTTGTATGAGGATTTCTCCTCCTTGCTCCACAGCCACACGACTGCTCCCGAGCTCCTGACACGCAGCATGGCAGCAGTGCTTGCAGGGACCACAGAAGCTGTTCTTACTCCTTTTGAGCGAGTGCAGACTTTGCTTCAGGACTACAAACACCACGATAAGTTCACAAACACGTACCAGGCTTTCAAGGTACTGAAAGTCTATGGGATGAGAGAGTACTACCGGGGATTGGTGCCTATTCTGCTCCGCAATGGGCCCAGTAATGTACTCTTCTTTGGCCTCAGAGGACCTATTAAACAATGTCTGCCTGAAGCAACTTCTTACAGCACTCATTTGGTCAATGACTTCATTTGTGGCGGGCTGTTGGGTGCCATGCTGGGATTCTTGTTCTTCCCAATGAATGTTGTAAAAGCTCGCATGCAAGCTCAGATCGGGGGTGAATTTCAGTCCTTCTCGACAGTTTTTGTGAAGATCTGGCTGGAGCGTGACAGGAAATTGATCAATCTTTTCAGGGGAGCCCATCTGAATTACCATCGTTCGGTCCTATCCTGGGGCATAATCAATGCAACTTATGAGTTCTTGCTAAAGCTGTTATGAGAACACTTATTTTCTTCGTCCCTTCAATTCATTTGGTTTTTGCCATATTTGATGACGCTTGATCCCTGGGAGCAGTGCCTGCATAGTGTGAAGGGCATTCAGTCTTGGCCTTCACTGCACATGGGGTGAACGGTGGTACATCCAAACCTTGGTGCAATTACAAGTAGCTTCTTAAATTATTTATTTGCTGGCAGGTGGATTTACCCTTAATGAAACTACGAGACGAACAGATGAAACCAAAACCAAAAAGCCCACGAACTCATCACTCAGCCCAGCGGCTGGCTCAGTATCACTCCCAGAAGTTCCTAACACTCCATGACCGAGCGCGCTCCACTGTGTGCCCTGTAGAACACGGAAGTCAGGGGGAGGCTGATGGAAATTCATTCCCTTATGTGATGAACTTCAGAATGCTGACGTGCGTTTACGTGCTCAGACACATGTAGGCTCCTCAGTGCTCACCGTTGCTCGTGGCCAAATGGACACCGACCCCAGAGGAGGATGACCGAGTTCCCGAGTGCTGTGCTTAAACAAAGCCTGTGCCAAGGCTCCTGCTGGCCGCTTGGGTGCTCGGCTTCAAGCAGAACGTTTCGTTCGGCAGCATAAAAGCAGGTACTGAATGTTGCCTTCGGTGTGCCCTGACTCACATTTGTGTGCACGTATGTACGCACACGGTTTAACGTGAAAAGGGAAAGTGGAAGGAGAGAAACAGCAGAGATGAGAAAGCTTTAAAGTGTCCTTCCTTGTTACAATCCTTCTACTTGTAAATGCGGAGCTTGTTCTGCTTTTTTTTTTTTTTTTTACTACTTCTTTTTCTATTCTACAGCTGTGAGGCCAGAAAGAAGACGTCTCTTTTTGTAGTGCTTATTATAAGAGTTCATTTTCCTGTATTTTCCTGTTGTGAAGGTAGTTCTTGGGCAGCTCTTTTCTACAGAGGCATCTTGTCTTTCGCAGATGGCTGCGTTTCACCAGAGCTGTGCCATAACTGATCACAACGAGACTTCTTACAGGAGAGCCGGAGCTCTGCCTCCTTGACGTGTGCGTTTAACAGTTCTGTAAGACAGAGCTGCACTGTGGCGCCATCAGGATTAAGTTCCTGGTAATACCCACTGGGGGAAGTCTGTGATTGTAGTACCAGGAGGCAGATGGAGATGACCTTTGGAATGATGCAGCACTTGGGGAAGCACTGATGGACTTCTGTGGGCAAGTGCAGATAAAGATGTACAGAAATGTGTGTTCTGCGTCCTACAGATGTGAGCGGGGGGAGATGTGAGGCTGTAGGCCTTGGAGAAAGGAGCGGGAGGGGGATAGGCATAGCCAGACCAGGAGAGGGGTCTTAATGAAGAACTTGGTTGTCCTGGGAACTTTATGTCATTATGTTGTATTTAAAAACAGACAAAAAAAAAATTAAAACAAAACAACCTCACCACCTATTCTGAAAGATGGGGATAAACTTTTACCAAGTTACTCTTTTCGTAAGCTTTGTAGTGATGGTTATTTTTTGTTTGCTAAACTGTCACAAAATACTTGCTCTAATCAGTGTGTCATGATTATGGTCCTAATGAGGTCCCTCGCTTCACAGCCCAAAAGGGCCCAGCACAAATGAGCATTGCTGTATCTGAATGTTGTGGTTATTTGCGTTGAAATAAAACGCTTATTGGATGTTTGTTACTGTCAGAATCTGATTTTTACCAGTGTTACGGTTGTGACTTTATTTAATCTCTTCTTGATGGAATAACGGAAGTGGATTTTTTTCCCCATGGAAGACGTAATTTGAAGAGCTTACAGTTTGAAATAAGCTGTCTCGAATGGATGGTGTTAATTACAGTTGGGAAAATCTCAGTCGCAATTCTTATCTGTTGCTGTCTGGCTGTGCAGCGTTGTTCCAGCACAGTCTCTGTTTTGCTTTGTAACTACAGTTGGTTTTGCAGCACGGTGACAGTGATTGTCTGTTTAACAAATCACAGATCTCCTACTTGTTAAAGAACAGACTCGTATGGAGTAAAGACAGAGAGCTTTGTCACAGCAAAGGCTACAACACACAAGGCGATGTGGGAAACTGCACTGAGCAGGCTGCATTGCTATCCTGGCAGACAGCTCAGAGCCAGCTGTGCTGCTTCAGCTACTTGAGGCTGGGTTCAAGGCTGTTTTCCAGTATTATCAAACTGATCACAACCAGGAGTAACCACACCATGCTGAGATTCCAGAGTGGAAATGGTCTGTGACTTAAAGGCTGCTGTCTGGAGGCCAGGAGAGCTCATCTCCAAACAGCACCAGCTGTCAGCGCTTCCACGTGCAGCTAGTTAGGGCAGCTGGAACCAGGTGGTCTCTTAAGGTCCTTTCCAACCCAGACTGCTCCAAATCTAAACTGCTTGGGCTGCGAGGTCCCATCCAACTCAAGCCATTCTGTGTAATTACCATCTGCAATTACTGCAGCTGCCCCTAAGCCTGGCTTTGTAGGCCCTTGGAAGGACACCATGCTACACCTGTGCTCAAGCTCGGCCAACACCAGAGGGAAACATGTAGATGCGGATGTCACTCCAGGTGTGGCTCTTTCCCCCTCAGTTCCAGTGAACGGGCAAGAAGCAGTGAGTGTTACAGAACACAGCTCAGTGTCAGACAAATACATTAAAATAGATTTTAATTCGCTGAGTTATTAAATGTTTAATTTATTACGCAAGCAAGGAAAACGTTCCACAAATAGTAAGTTACTGTACGGCTGTAAGTACAATATATTCAGAGCAGTTCTGATACTTTTATATTGTATGAAAAGGCTACACTTCATACTACGAAATCTCAGGTATTTCAAAATATTTACATGCACAATTTGTTCTAGTATTAAAAACTTTACACTTAAATGAAGATACCTAGTGCATAAGAAAATGCACCATTGACCGAGATCAGGAAATTAGAAGTTTCTTTCTCTTGCAGGACAAAAATATTAGGGTTCTCAACCTTCTTTTACTCCTACTTCTTAGAATCTTGTAAACTAGAATTCTTAAAAGCTTTCAAGAGGGCAAGTTACGGAGCAGCAGGTCCACACTTTGCAGTGCTGCGACCTGCTGCACGCCAGTGTCGCCCAAATTAACAACAAAAAAAAAAAACAAACACAGAAAAAACCTGACGTTTACATTCCAATTCTGGTGGTAGGCAAATTGTCCCTACCAAGTCTCAAAGAGTGCAAACAAATGAGTGTCAGTATCACTGTGCTTTATCCCCAGTAATTCTGATGAAGGTTTTGTTTTTCCCTGAACTACCCCTGTTGGACCGATGATGCCCAGTGGATGCAGATACACTGAAATTCACACACAGGAAAAGTACACAGACATGGGTGTCATTTCACAGTCCCATTAAAGGTTTCTTCCTCCTTTCCTACAAACGCGTAACAGACCTACAACAATGCAAAGACTAACCTCCAATGGAACAGGTGGGAAATGCATTTACTCCTACAACAGCCACTGGACTATTACAAAAGGAGAGCTACCTTCGGGCACTGGTTTGGTTCCATACGCACTGCTGAGAGCTGACAGTGCCACGCAGAGACCTCGACGACGCAGCCTATCCGCTTCTGCTGACCAGCTGTGCCGTGAACGAGGGAATTTCTGTACTGTGGAAATCAATAAATACGAAACCATGCATTTAGAAAACATATCTGCATGCTTTACAATCAAGGAGCTCCATCCTGCTCAGAAAAACTGCAAAATCTATCACGCGCTGTAACGCTTGAGAGGTCAAAAGTAAACACGTTTGAAGCCACTGCTGTACTTGGCTCTTAGTGCAGACTTTAATACATCAAATAAAACAATTTCCTATGCTTGGGACAGGCAGGTTGATGGAGCTGGGACACTGAATTTTAAGGGTGCAAGGTTAGGGATTCGTCTTTTTCAGCACAGTAACATTTTTGGCTAATTAGAGTGAATCTAAAAGCTCAGCAACACATTTCTTCGCAAGGCAATGATTCAGAGAGGCAAAACCTGAATACCACTGCTTCCACCGAGCTGAAACAGCAACCCATCCCAGTCATAAATCATTCACTGGTGTTTCTACAAGTGCTTTCTGAAACCCACGGGTGAAATATGTTAGATTTGACTGAAAACTTCCGAGTACCGCAGAAAAGGAGTAGTCAAATGACTGCAATCTCCCAGTTCCAGCTAAAGCTCACCACAGAGAAATGGGAAGAGTAGTTATGTCAGAGCTCAGCTGCACACACAAACAGCATCCTTCTGGAGAACCGTGCTCCTCACACACAGCTCCAAGAGCATTCTAAAGTGACAACTGTCTGAAACCAAGGCTGATGCTCTGCCCTGGAAAATAAGGCATGTCCTCATCTGCTACTTCATCAGTGCTCTTGAGTTCAAGGCAGCAACGAGAGAGCAGCCCAGAAGGTCTGAAAATGTTCTACTGCTCTGCTGTCTGAGAAGGCCACGGGCTGCTGCACATCAGGTTAAGGGCACTCTGCTCCTCCAGCTGAGATGATAATTTGATGGGAGTTCTGTCAATACATTAAGCCATTTGAAGGCAGCCCTTCAGCAGCCAGCCGCTGGAGGTACTGAAAGCCCAGTGCAGGAGGTAACTAACAGTCCTCAGATGATCAAACACCCAGTGCTGAAGAGTTTTTTTCCTGCTGTTTTTTTTTTTGTTTTTAAATAAAAATTCATCAAAAACTTAAAACTGTAGCGGAGATCCTTAAGGATCACCAGGGCCCAGCACCATGCCGTGGGCAGGGCTCCTTCCCACAGCAGCAGCCTGTGCCAGCCCATGGGGACACCCCCCAACCCTAACCCCCACCCCCACCTGTCTTGGAGCCTGTGATGAACCTAAGGGTTAAACCTTGGCATTCCTACTTCAGTTGCCGCTGTTCTCCCTTAAATCACATTTCAGATTTTATAATTACCCCACTTAAATCCACACAGATCTTTAGACAGGAATGGTTCTAATCTGTTCCAGTGACTACACTTGTGAAGCAATACTTGTCTGGTTGTACTACAGACACTCCCAAAAGGAACTCCTGCTGTAACATGAGGTGCAGAGCAGTCAGAAGACCTAATGGCCCTAAGCAAGAATTCTGTGCTGCTCATTCTCCAACACAGGATGAAGGTTTATGTAATTGATGTGGAAAGCTTCCCACAAAAGAAATCCTACTGGCTGAGGACTAAAAGTTGCCAATTAATCTTACACACTGTAAGAAACATTCCCTAAGGTTCATGTGCAGCGGATGCAGCTGAAGAGGTTTACCTATTCAGCTCCTGTTGCTCTGCTCCAGGCATTTCTGACTCAATCTGAGGAAAAAATGCAGCTGTGTCTCAATCTGTAGAACCATACAATCCTTATGTTTGGAAAAGACCAAGAAGATCCCAAGCCCAGCCCAGCCCTGCCGTGCCCACTGACTTTGTTCCTTAGTGCCACAGCTCCTGCACGTTCCCAGGGATGGTGACCCCAACACCTCCCTGGGCCACTGCCCATTCCAACACCCGGCCACTCTTCTGGAGAACTTGTTTTTCCTTACACCCAACCCGAACCTCCCCTGGTGCATCTTGGGGCTGTCACCTAATTGTACTGCTGTTACCTGGAAGCCTCTTCCTTCTACTAATAATTCAAGGAAAAGCAGTCTACAAAGATTTTTTTAGTACAGCAAAACATTACAGAAAGCTGACCAACTTTCTAGCCAACCACAAAAAAAATATACAAATTAATGCAAAACAATTTCTTTCTGTGTTTTTGTGCCAACTAATTTAGCACACACAAAGCCTGCTCAATATCTAACAATTACTGTATGGCAGCTTCAGCAAGGGAGAGTCCTCTGGAACAGAGAGGTGCTGCACCAGGGAAGCCTGGGTGAGTGGTGGCTGAGCTCCTACCTGCATCCCACCTATGTTTCTTCCAGACAGCCCACTTCAAGTCATGCTGAAGAAAATTACCAGCAAGTACTACAGTACAAAACCAAACAGAACGACGACTTGATGGCACAGGGTCAGAAGCAGCTAAGGTCTGCCTATAAGGCCGAAAACACAACGCATGGAGCCTGACTTGCAGATGCAGTATGAGAATGCATACAGTGCTGCACCAGGAACTCACACCATTATCACTGAGACCACGCGAACTATGATCTCGTCCGGGTTTACGGGATTTCAAAAGAGCACACTTCAACTAAGCTGAAGTTAGAACACAAACACGTGAAGGTCCCGCTGACGTACAGTGCGCCTAGAACTTTGGCTGATACAAAGAAACGCGTCCGCTAAGGCACCCCGAGGCAATCTGACAGTGGGTTGGAGAAAACTTTGTTGTCAGTACCACATCATTGTGAGAATACAGGGAACGGATTTCTTTCAAGGGACTGGCTTCTTTGGGCAAGCAGTCAACGAGCTCGCTGCAGTGCGCGTCAAAGCCCAACAGGCGGATCCCGAAGCCGTGCGGGGACGAGATCATCCGGCCGTCGGGACTGAAGCAGAGCTCTTTGATGTAACCCCGGCCCACGTTGGCCTCTTCGATGCAGTGAGTCAAGCGCAGGGAGCAGCGAGGCGAGACGGGGCGCACGGGGGCGCCTTCCTGGAATTCATAGACACAAGTCCACTGAAGGGAGAGAGAGAAAGGAAAGACTGTGAAGCACTGCGGACGCGTTCACCTGGCTGCACGCTAAGCATCTGACAGAGCAGCCACCAACGCTCTTGCTTATCTGCTCCTCCACAAGCACTTACTGCGAGCACCGCCAGGCTGTCTGGCATCTCCTTATCACAGAACCATGGAGTGCTTTGGGTTGGAAGGACCTTGAAGATCTCCCAGTCCCAACCCCCTGCTGCAGGCAGGACACCTCCCTCCAGACCAGTTGCTCACAGCCCATCCAGCCCGGCTCTGAATGCCTCAGGGAGGGGGCATCCACAGCATCACTGGGCAACCTGTGCCAGTTCTTCCCTTTGAACAATTTATGTAAAGCAGATCAAAACTTCTTCTGCTTTACTGTCTAAATACAATCTTTTTCACCTGGAAAGAACAAAGCCTGCTCCTCCAGACAGGATTTTGCTCTGATGTAGTAGAACATTCAAATGAAATCTATAGAAAAGCAGAATTCAGCCTCACACAATTTAGAATGGCCTTTTGACATCCTATGCCCCTGACTTCAAAAGGAGGAAAGTCTTGAAACAAGACAAAAATAGCATTAGAAGAAATGCTATTACCAGACCTATATCCAGCTTGTTGCCCGTGAGGCAATGGGGCATTTTAGTGCTTAATCTAATTATTTAATTGCAAATCAAATGCAAAATCCACTCCATTTACCAGTTAAATTCACACTGTGTCTGAATCTGAGTTCTCCACAGCAAGGCAGAAGATACAATCTTTGTTTTGTTCACTGCCCTCTCTTGAAGTAAAGACAAAGGGAACAATGCAAATTAACATTAACAGAGTGAGGCAGACACCAGGACTCCAGCATGGTTTAGCTGGGTCGGTCAATGGCACTTTCAGAGAATTCTACACTGCACAGTGGTTTGATGGTGAGTTTACAGAACCAGCACTGAAATGTCAAACAAGTCTCCTATGCTTCCACTCGGCCCTCTACACGTCTGTAGGCTGCCAGTACAAAGTGAGGCTTCTTTCCAAAGCAAGATAAATAAATAAACAAATAACTCAGTATCAGACTGACTGAACTTCTTAAGCACGTGTGTAACAGGTATTTAAAGAATTATCTGTAATTTTGAAAAAGTATACATGCAAAATCTGCATCTTAGCAGGCTAGACAGGAGATCTGCACAACTGTCAGAATAACAATACCGAAATAAGCTTCAGAGAAATAGATGATAACGAGATGACTGTCCAGTGGAATCTCAAGCACTGGGAGACCACAATGAGGTGTGCAATTTAATTCCTCCATGCAGACAAAAATGGCACCCAGCGGCATTCATCAATGCTTGCTGAAGGTTTATGGGGAGCAGAAAGTGGACGTGGGCACAGAGAGGCACTGGGTGGTGCGTTTCAGCAGTGCCAACAGTGGGTCACCTCTGCCCGTGCAGATGTGTGCAACTGAGGCATGCAGGCTCTTGCACTGCTGGCAAAAACACACAGCTGATCACGGTAAGTCTGATGAAGAATAGTGTTCTGCAGCTGAGAGTTTGCTCTATGGAATTGTGCTTTCAGTAGCTGCTGTGGCTCCCATGAAACTTAATAGGGGGGATTACTTTTGGGGCACCCAACGTTCAGCCAGCTACTTCAGGGACATAAAGTCTCTGATCAATGTTAAAAACATTTTGCAGTCTCCATGATGCAGCCTCATGTGACTCTACTCAAAAAAGCAAGGACAGGTAGCAGTCCTCCAGCCAACCATGCCTCCTCTTATCTCGAATGCAGGCACTTGGTAGAAAAAAAAACTTCTTGGACTGTCCAGGAGGCCAAGGGTCCCTCATGCCTCCTCTCAGCATGCAGTCACCTGTCACTGACACTGTTTGCACTGCTTTGGAGGATCTCCTGCTCTGCTGCACAATATGCCCACACCACAGTTTTTAAGAGGAGTTGAGATCACTTTTTTAAAAATTACATTAAATATCACTGTTGTTAATAATGTTCAAACCTACAGTGTGGGAGTTTTAAGCAAATGCAGAAATATGCTCTGGAAGCTTTTCATAGCCACTAGAAAGCATCTGTCAGCACAGCAGATCTTTAACCAGGTGACATCGATGGATATGCATTTGAATAATTCAGAGGAGCCTCTCTGCTCTACTTAAACCATGCCCACCACTGTACAACTGTGTAGTCTTCTGTTTTTTCCAAGTTCGTTTCTCCTGTATTTGGGAGGTACATATTTTTAAGTCACATGCTTGAGAGGCCAAGAACTGTTTGAAAACATTTAGCCAAGCTGTACGCTATAAAAAGTATTCCATTAAAGCTTGGCAAAAGGAATGCTGCATAAGGGACACAGAGTCTTGTACAGGAACTCTTCAATCAGAAAAACATTTCATAATCCTGGTTTAAAAACTATTAATTTCTGCCTACCATCAAACTTCTTTATTCAAACGCAAGTTTATGCCACAGTCAGGTTTTCCCATACAGTTGTACAGCTGATACAGCTTACTCACAAGTATCTGCTCAAAACCTTTTGTTTTACCTCCTGGTCATCTGTATTACTTGAGCACCGAAGAAGGGTAGCCCACCCTTTCGGATGTAGCTGTAGGGATGTAATGCAGTTGCCTCGGTCTCTCTCACCAGGAACTTCTGGTGTTAAGACCTCCAAACTATTTCTAGGTGATCCACCTAGGAAGGGAAGTCAACTGTGAGTCCAAAGGAACTCTGCACGTTCATAGAATCACAGAATCACCAAGGTTGGAAAAGACCCCCAAGATCACCCAGTCCAACCATCCACCCGTCAACAAACATTTTCCACTAAACCACGTCCCTCAACACAAAATCCAAACCAACACCTCCAGGGTCTGTGACTCCACCGCCTCCCCGGGCAGCCCGTTCAGTGCCTACACACTGTTTCACCCCTCACTTCACCCTGCTGTTGACATGAGGTGAAGGCCATGTCAGCCTCGTCTGACTGCTGGCAAAGACTGCAGCTTTATGAAATGCAAATGAAGTTAATACCAGTGTGCTCAGCCCCGATTCCTACTAGGGTCCTTTTCTGAAATTTACCTTCCAGGGTGTGTGTTAAATCATCCCATGCTGTGAACTGAAGTTAGGGCTAACTTCCACACAGATACATCATTTAAAGAAAATCCTGAATGCCCTCTTTTCTAAGAACTACCCGTTCCCAAACTTGTACAGTGGCCTCTTCGAATTCTGCTAAGCCTGCTCAGCTGTGCGTATCTTGCCTCCTCTCCCCTGCCTGCCTTAAAGAGATTTTCACAGGTAACTCCTGCCTTGGGGTCCAGATAAGCTCCCTTCTTTCATGTATGTTGGAACAACTCACAGCCACAAGTAACTGAAGCTTACTATCGCTGTTATTTTACATTAGCAAGTGATTCACTAAAGATTTCTGAACACTTGTGAATTTGCCAAGTTGGTGCTGAGCTTTGTTCATAGTTCTGAATTTAGGCAGGGCAGGCTTTGTAACAAAACTTCTTAAACCATTCTGTCAACGTTTAGGATTAATGTGCCTGTTCTTTTCCTATGCTATTGACTTCTCATGGAGAAACAGCACATACATATCACCATCACTAAGGGAAACAAAAAGCAAAACACAACTATGTTCTGCTCTGTTGGTTTTTCCCCCCTGAAGGTCACTCACACGAGTGGTGCTAGGAAAAAAACATAACAACAATAACAAAAACAACAAGAAAACAAAACAACCAAGGAAATGGCAGCACACTTGCATAACAAAAATAATGTACTAATACGTAATAAAATCTCACTGCTGCTTTCAGCTTTCTTGGAGGAAAAGTGATTACAACTCTCGATTTCGGCATGCAGTGATACTTCACTGGTTTATCAGAGCTCATATAACACCATTAAGGGCTACAAAGAAAAACAGCATTTTCCTGCTATACTGTTCTGCTCGTTTTTATGTTTTCTTACCTTCTCGCTGTGAGGACCGTGACATCTGCTTCTCAGATAGTGGACTCGAATCATTCTGGTGACATGGGGAACCAACGGCTCGAGGACTGGACAGACTCGAGGATGTTATATCTGCACACAGCATCAGCCACGTGAACACAGAAGCTAAGAACAGGCTGTGTACTACACACGTCCTTCACTTAGCTCTCCCTTGCCATGCTAAGAACAGGCATCTTGTTAACAGAACACCTTTCAAAGCTCTGCTTACAGTCACCAAGCACCATTTGGTTGCGCTTTACACAAATTAAATGCCAGCATATCATACTACGGGGAGCAAGGGGGAAGCTGCACTCATTGCTTCTGATGTGCTCCTACTACTAGGAGATGGGGCATGAACTTTCCTCCCAGCTTCTCAGACACCCCACACAGTGTAGTTTGTCTCTATTCTGCCATTACTGTCACACAACAGCAGGAAGCAGTGAAGTCTTAGAGCACAGGACTCTATCAGGTCCGCTGATTGACAACAAGGGCACCACCAATGCAAGCCTGAGGTGTCAAAATTCCAGACTATGTCCTGTAGTGCTGAAGTCTTGATACCAAAAATTGCCTCGCCTTGAGCATCACTTGTTTTGCAAATATACACACAGGATTACTGCTACTATTATATTCCCTTCCTTTTCTGTCTTAGTACATTGCCTCTATCTCAATTCACAAGCATTACCTTTTTTTTTTTTTAATATTATTCTCTACCCCAAAGCACTGGGGGTGAGCAAGTGACTGCGCAGTATTTAGCTGCCTGCCAAGTGAAACCACAGGAATTCTATCACAGAAGCTGTTACTGACATTTCAACAAGTACTCACCTGAACTTGATGCAGTCCTCCTAGCTCTTAAAATAGGGTAGCTGCCAACCTCTAGAGTTTTGTTTAGATCAAGGTCATGCAAAATCAGAAGATAGCCAGAGGATGTGGAGATCAGCATTTTGGAACAGTCTGGTGTCAACCTCATTCGCATAAGAAAACGGGTGTGAAAAAACTTCTTGTGGGGACATCCATCTTCAGTGCACCTGCACAGGGGAGGGAAAAGAAAATACAACCAAGAAATAGTCGGACTGTGACTCAAGTCCCTAACAATGCCTGCAGGAGCCCAGGACATGCCAAGCACCTTGGTCAATCCTAAAACTCTTCTTGGATGTTGTCTTTACCCTACTTAGCTCAGACTCATCTCAGGGGTGAGGAAATCCTTTCCAGAAAGGAAAAATCTACATTCTGGAGTGTCAGAAAACTCTTTTTTATTTTCTGGACTATATATCAAGGCAGTGCAAAGCTTTGGCAAGGGTTAGAAATGTAACAGCACAAGTACGCCCACACACCTGTTTGTGTCCCAGATGATCACATTTCCATCAAATCCTGATGTCACCAGCAGTCTTGTATTGGTGTCATACTCAATGTTCTTTACCCAGCTGGTGTGACCGTGTAAAGTGCACACTTTTGTGTTCAGCTTCCTCAGATCCCAAAGTGCTATTGTAGTGTCATCAGAACAAGTTGCAAAAAGCCGATTATCTAGAAACCTGAAAATGGGAGAGAAATACTGTGGCTAATTTCAGTATGAGTCATCCAGGACTTAAGCCAACACAGGAAAAACAATAGAGGCTGCAGAAAAGAATCAACACGTAGCAGAAGCATATTTGCCAACAAAAAGAAAAAAAATAGTTAAAAAACAGCACTGTGCTGCTACACATCTGGACATCTCCAGTAACAAGCCAGTCAACCTGCAGTACAGCAGCAGCCTCTTTTCTTCCCCTCCCTCCCCCTTATTACAGATCGTTTAAAGATTGCACAACCATCAGTAGGACAAAGGCACACAAAGAAACCCTGTGGCAACTAGAGCACTTACCCACCTGCACAGTACTCACCTGTACTTGAACTCAGAAAGTCTTTATAAAGCACAAATGTCCTAAGAGCAGCCCAGCTCTGAGGTCCCTGGGAAGACGTTCAAAGTGACTGATCTGGCGGCCCCTTATGCCTTTCACCTCCCCACTATTTACCAGATCTCCTTGCTACTGAGAAGGAGCAACACCAGAAAACACACAGATGACAGGTGCGCTTCAGACCACACAAAATCCTATCAGTTTGTAAGAAATCAAGACCCGTTCTTGACTCTCTTCATCTCCATCCACACACCTACCCTCACTCTTCCCCTAGCGCTCTTCACAACTTCTTCCTTCTCCCCACCACGCACTTCAGTTTCTTTTGCTGAGACCACATTTTTGAAACAAATGGCACTTTTTGTTATTCCCACTGGAAGTCCCTCACTGGCCACTGGTTTTGCTGAAACACTTTGAGCCCACCAGCTTTAGACAAACCTCCAAACTCCTCCTCACTTTGGAAGGCTTGTCTTCACATGGCACCCGACTGAACCAGTCATGTCTGAAATGTCTCGTAAGATCCTGACTTCACAACAGCAGGCAGAACACAGCCTTCACCACAGGGCTTGTGACAGAAGCTGGTTGTCAGGTGCCCATTTTCAAAAGTGGCCTCTTGAGCTGCATGGAGAACTGGGGTCGCCATCCCAGCATGCTGGTGAACAGTCGGAAACAAGCCCAATACCCTGCTTTTCTACTCATTTCTTGTCTGGGTCAGATGATCTCCAGACACCCTTTCCAACTTATCTGTGACATGACTACAACTCTGTGCAGACTGCTGAGACCAACCACACTCCTGCCCTGAACACACTGGAACACTGGCCTTAATGTCTTACACGGGGTGTTTAACAGTTCTTTTCTGAGAGAACTAATGGAGTTAACTGTCCTACGTTTGGCTTCTTCTCCTAATCCTGTGGTTTACACTACATACAGTACTGCTGTGTTGGATATTATGAGATTAAAACCTAAACACAGCCATTATTTGCTTACTTCCCAAGAACCTTACCCAAATTTCAGTCCTTCTTTGTACATCTTTTGCTTGAGAGCTAATCTGGCTTCACAAAGCCTTAGGACACTGCTCACTGCCAGCTGCAGAGCCTGGGGACTGAGCCGTGTAAGCCTGCTGCATCCCATAACTTTACCTACCACCTGCAGCAGTCTCAACAGTCTCCATAGACAAAGAAGAGGCGTTTGCTCCTATTTTCCTTTACCCTCAGTACAGCTCGTGTATTTGAATCCAAAGACATGCAATTGTGCTTCTCAAATAAAAAAAGCAGGTATCAAAAATACTGTTTTTGGAAATAACTGCAGACGTGACACAAGCTACCCAAACTTACTGACTCCTTCACTGCAGATGTGCATTAGAGAATAAATTCTGACGTGCAATACAAATGCAACATTCTGTTAAGATGCTGCAAGAATCAGAGGTGTAGTGCTTAGTATTTCACAAGATATTTGCAAAGTACTGATGCACCAAAGAGTAGTTCTGCTCTACTCCCTGATGCAGGAATGAACGTGTATCCCACGTGCAGTGCTCCAAGCACACCAAACATTCTGCATTTCGTGGGTCTGGAGATCTTGCTCACCTCAAATATAACAGGCTTGTCACAATGTCATGTAAGAAGATGAGAAAGTGGGAATGAACTTGGGTCATGCTAGCAGGATTAATGCATTTACCAGATTAAGGTCTTAATATGATTAGGTGGCATTTCTTTATCCTGACCATCCTGACTCCAGATAAAATTGAATGCAAGCTATCATTCCAAACTGAAATAGCACATAAGGCTGCCTTCGTACCTGACATAAAGACTACCACACAAAAAGGTAGAAGAACAAAAATCAGCACTAATCATTACTAGGAAACAAACTGAGTCAGAAGCTTACTGAAGACAAAGCAGGTCTATATTCAAAAACACCAAGTGAAGAAAAAGCTTCATTTTGAAAGAATATTTAGACAGAAGTTACTTGGCTGAGAAAATCAGCAGGTAAAATTATTTGGCTCGCATTACAGAAATCAAAGTTTATCAGATAGGCAGCCCTGCAGCCACCAAGGTGAGAGCAGGACAGCAGGGTGCGTTCCAGAAGTTCCTGCAGCCACAGAGGATTGCACAGAGCAGATCCTGAGCTGGAACTGCAGCTCATAGAGCAGAGCCTGTGGTCCAGCAGAGACCTGGGGGAGCTGCTGCCTGCAGCAGAACTGTGCCAGAGCAGCTCTCCACCTCTGAGAGATGGAGCTATGTACTGGAGAAGCATTTGGAGAGCTGTAGCTCCTGGGAAGCCCCTGCAGGATTGGTTTGGGAAGGACAGCAAAGGACTAGGGGCAGAGTGACCACAGAGAAGCAGCACAGATGAAGCTGACCACAGCCATGTTCCTCTCTCCCTTGCCCTGCTTGAGGAGCAGACAGAAGACAACGGATACAGGGGGAAGGTGATTTTAGTTTGCCTTTAGTTCTCATTGCTCTAGTTTGTTATTAACTGGCAATAAATGTATCCTTTCCGTGATGAACCCGTTTTGTCCATGACAATAATTGGCGAGCAACCTCCCCTTCCTTATCTCAGCACACAAACTCTTCATCTTATTTCTCCCCTTGTTCTACTGTTGAGGTGGAGTGAAAGCAGCTGGCGACCCAGCAGTGTTAAACCACAATAGCAACATGCCTGTTCAACGCCAAGTAGCTATAAGGAAAGGAAAAAACACAAAAAACAAACAAAAGCCAGTAGTTTTTAAGAAGAGAGTGAAACGAACTACATCTCTTCTACTGTACAAATCTACCATTTCCTTTGGTCTCGAATGCTGCATGCAGCCTTGTTTCATACACCACAAATAGGTTTCAGAAGAAACGGAAAAGACATGGGGAGTTACAACTAGTTTGGAATGAAAAAGTAGACAGATTGTTTCAATTGATGAAGTCTTAACAGAAGGTGCATATGATTCAGTCACATAAAACCAACTGCCAGAGAGAAAGTTATATAGAGATTAATGGTCCACTGTCTCTGGTGTTTAAAGAACAAAAACAAGCATAAAACAGAGGGCCTCAGTCTACCAAGTCTTCAAAACCTTCTTAGGTATGACCAGAAGAACAGTTCTGGAATTCTGACATGAAAAGGGCAACAACTACACTTAAATCAGCTCAAAAATTGACCAAATCCACATGCAAAACACGTCTACTTTATGCGATTATACGCACATCCTCAGCACAGGGAAGGGTGATGGAAGACATCAGTACATACTTCCCTGTTCTGACATATGTATGAAGGCATCTGGCACAGGGTGCCCCTTCATATATTTACAGGGCTGGAATGGGCTGTCCAGAAAGTGGTGGAGACCCTAAGCCTAGAGGTGCTTCAGATGTGCGGACCTGGCACTAAGAGGCAGGTTAGTGCGGGGCTCAGCAGCCAGGCTGACAGCTGGACCTGATGATCCCAAAGGTTTTCTTCCAGGCTGCACAACTCAACAATTATAAGGAAAGTTACAATGGATGTCCGTAGTGCTGCACCAACCAAGTTCTACAGAACAAAGCGAGCTTGCTTGTAGCTAAGCTTATGATAAGAAATGCAGACATCCAGGAAAACACAGGACACCAATGTCCTACAAAGACAGAGGAAAAAGCTGCATTTCCATCACAGAAAAGCGCATTCTCACCACCTCTTTTGTTTGTGCCAGGTAGCTCTCACCTCGGCTTTTCTGACAGACATGCAACTGATGTAAAATTTCAGCCTCTATTAAAAAGGATGGGTGCTTTGTGAAAAACATCTCTGTGCCTAAAGAACACGTGAAGGCATCAATACCTCACATTTCATTTGGCTCTTTGCAGGAGGGAAATGCTCAGAATGCTGTCTGTTCGCTCTGAGGAGTGAAAGAGGCAGCAGTGTCATTCACCAGGTCACAAAACCATCTCGAGAACAAATTCAGGTGTGAAAGTCTATCCTCAGACAAAGAAGAAGTAAAAATAACAGAATTAAGAAGGAAAAACGTCACGTGACAAACAGACAGATAATTCAGATTCCTGTGCTTGCTTCTTCCTACTGCATCTTGAGAAACACCCACATGACTTATGACGTAACTGCTGAGATTCACTCAAACCACAGAAGCCATTTCAATTTTCTGGCTCTTCTATGTTGTAATTGTTCTTTAAGCACCCAAACTTTGGACATTTCCACACAGCTAAGGCAATTACTCTTACAAATCAAAATACCAACCATGTTCACACGAGCACCTTCTCTCGTACAGTTTTGAACCTGCACTCCAAATAGAAGTCATGCATACTCACTATATGTTTAGTGTTCATTCACTCCATGGGCCAATTAAATCAGACAGCAGTACTGCAACACCCTTCTCGCACCATGAACTGCAGCTTTTCCACCAACAAGAACACCTGGCAGCATTACATACCGCCATCGCTGCTTTCAGATTTCTCCTCCTTCCCTTCCCAGCCTTATGCAGCCTCCAATGCAGAAAGAAAGCAACACAAAACTGCAGCCTAACAGCTACAAAAAACCACTCTACCCAAAGCAGTGCAAACTTACTGCACTCTTATTATTATTTATTATTTATTCTGTAGATTACAGAAGTTTCTGTGACTCTAGTAGAAAAGTAACTGCAGTAAGAGAAAAATGATATCTTTTCCTCCTTTGCACCAACCTGATATTATTTACACAATCTTCATGAGCTTCAGAGAGAGTTTTGATGTGCTTTGAAGATATTGGGTCAAAAAGCAGCACTTCAGTCTGTTCACAAGCAACAGTGAGCACAGACCTGCAGGGGAGAACAAAACATTAACACTTGCATCTGACGAACGAACACAACACCCTCACACGCACAGCAAACTTCCAGATCTAAGATTCATGAAAATGGCTTGGCTTCTCTCCACATCACAGCAGTACTGTAAGGAATCACAGTCAGACACAATACTAATGCACAAAGAAAAGGGAGCTCTCTGACAAAAAGTGTTTTCTAGATACAGCACTGTTGTTACTGGCCAAAGACAAGAGGAAGGCACAGTCTAGATTTAGCATCAGATCATTAAGAAGTTCACAGTGAGTTCTGAGGTCCCAAACACCAGGACGCAGGCACCAGAAACATCACCCATCCAGTTTGGGAAGGCTGTCTAGCCTGTCCTACAGCATCAATATTTATTTGCTCTACATGTGTTGGAAAAGTCTGATACACCATCACTACAGTGACGGTTAAGCCTGCCCTGCTAAATTAGTGAAGGCAACCTCCAGGAAAGCTAAGATGCTCCCCCAACAGTGCAACAACTCAGATTGTTATGGCTCATGAGGCAGATCTCACTAGTGCCAAACAAACAGCTCACAGGTATAATCCTGGTCCTCAGCTCAGAGCACTGCTTTATGTCAGCAAGAGAATGGGCAGAGAACAGGAAGGCAGCTCTGCTCACTACAGCCAGCTCTGCTGAGGAAGGCTACAAAGAAATCCCAAGTGACCAAAGGTCAGAGAAGGTCTGCGACTGCTCTGCAACTGCTGAGTTGAACTGAACCACCACAAAAGCAAACGAGGTCTGAGCTGTTCCAACTGACCTTAAGGCAACTGGGGTTCAGTGCCAGGCTGCTATCTTCTGCCTAACACCACCTGTGGCCTGCTGAGAACATGCCAGCCAGCCAACAAAAGGCCAAGTCAGGGGAGACATCGCTGTGCCACTGCTGGGCTTATTTTCAGACAAGATCTGTGGCTCAGTCCACAGCGCAGCCTCACAAACAGCAGGCGCACAGGGGACAGCAAGAAGGCAGAACTTCTCACGCCAGAAACTTGCATGAAAAATAATGTTAAGCTACAGCAGAGGTAACAGATCTCAGGTGCGACCGAGGACACTGCTGAGCTCAATGTGAGACGGAAAGCCTTTCTGCCAAGGAAACCGCACAGCAGGCTGCAGTTACACACGCTTTCCTGAACAGAGCTTTCGGGCTGCCGCGCCTCTCCCATCCCCCGCAGCACCAGAGAAACCTCAGAGAATCACAGAATGGCCAGGGCTGGAAGGGACCTCAAGGATCACGAAGCTCCAACGGCCTGTCACATGCAGGGCCACCAACCTCCCCATTTAATGCTAGACCAGGCTGCCCAGGGCCCCATCCAACACCTCCAGGGATGGACGGGGCATCACAGCCTCTCTGGGCAGCTGTTCCAGCCCCTCACCACTCTCACAGCACGGAATTTCCCCTTGACATCCAGCCTAAATCTCCCCTCCCTCAACTTCAAACCGTCTCCCCTCGTCCTGCTGTCATCTCCCCTTTCCAAGAGCTGACTCCCCTCCTGTCTGTAGGCTCCCTTTAGGTACTGCAGGCTGCAATGAGGTCACCCCGCAGCTTCTCTTCTCCAGGCTGAACGAGCCCAGCTCCCTCAGCCTGTCCTCACAGGGGAGTGCTGCAGCCCCTCGAGACCTCGACCAGGACAGCTCCGTTCCAGAGCCGCCCCAAAGGCCGGCAGAGCAGGAGAGCAGCCAAAGGCCGCGCCGCAAGGCGGGACGCGGAGCGCCGGGCCCAGGCGACGGCCGGGGAGCGGGGCGCGGCCCGTACCCGTCCGGAGAGTACTCGAGGTTGAAGACGGCGCCGTGCGTGCGGGTGCTGAGGTACACGGAGTCGGCGGGCTGGATGGAGCCGTACAGCCCGGTCATGGCGCGGAAGCTGTCCCGCGCCGGGTCCACGGCGGCGCTGCGGCCCAGGCAGCGCCCGCGCAGCCAACCGAACAGACCGCCGCCATCCGGCGCCGTCCGCGGGGAGAGGGCGGCGGAGGGCGGCCGCATGCCGGCGCCGGGCCCCGGGGCCGCTGTGCCGGCGCGGGACCCCGCCTGGGCCGCCTCCGCGCTCATTTCGCGCCCGGGCCGGGCATCGCCGGGCCGCGCCTCCCGCCTCCCGCCGCCCTCCGCGCCTGCGCCGGCGCCCCCTTCCGGGCCGCGGCGCCCCCTGCCGGCCGCAGCGCGTACCGCACGCGGGTCACCCCGAGCGGGCCGGGGCGCCGCTCCGCGCTCCGGTGCTGAAGAGAAGCGAAGAAGCGAGACTCGCGGCCGCCATCGGCATTCATTGCTTTTATATACGTTCGAAACAACGCGACGGAACCGCCCCGCAAGGCAGCCTCAGGCGCCGTCCCTGCCCGCCTCGCGGGGCGTCCGGCCCATGTTGTAGAACTCCTTGTTGGGGCGCAAATCGACAAAATGGGCGATGCGATTGGACATGGCAAAAAAGGCGGCGATGGTGGCGATGTCCCACGCATCTTCGCGGTCAAATCCGTGTGCTTCCAGCTTCTGGAAGTGTTCCTCCGTGATGTTCTCTGCACGGCAGACTGCAAGGGCGAACTCCAACATCGCCAGGTCCCGGCTGCTCAGGTCCGCCAGCTCCCAGTTGACCACGACCTGAGAGGAGGCAGAGCACAGTGAAATGGGAGAATGCGGTGCTGCGATGGCGGCATGCCAGCATCAGTCCCTCTGTGGGCATCGGGGAGAATTTCTTTTCCGAAGGAGCGGTCAGCGGTCAACGATCCCAGGACGTGCTGGAGTCGGCACCGTCCCCAGACGTGCTCAGGAACTGCGGCACTGACGGATGGTGGGGACGGGCTGGCAGCTGGACTCCGTGATCTTAGTGGCCTTTTCCGACCCTAATAATTCTGTGATGCTGTGATTCTCTCTGCTCTCGCTGGGAGCCACACAGACTTAATGGTCACAGCTTGAGGCGAGGAGAGATACGTTTGAGAACATCACCCCTACTCCCCAGAAGAACAGTGCTCCACTGACCTGGTCAGCCAGCGTCGGCTGCTTGGAATATATCCGATGAAGCGCCCCGTGTGCGACCACGCAGTAGGGACATCTGTTCACAGCACTTGTGGCCACAATGATGAGCTCCTTGTCCGCTTTGCTGAGTCGCCCTACAGGGACAGAAAAGGATTTAGCTCACTCTGTTAGCAAAAACATCCATGGCAGCAAGTACTGCTGGGGCAACACGGAAGACAGGTCTCTGGGGACAGGCAGCAGGCACTATGGCCAGAGTTCCTTAAAGCACACGAGGAGACTTCAACCACAGATCCAGAGAATCAGTTAACTTGGATCGCTGTTTGGGAGGCATCTCATTAGGATAAGGAACACATTGGGGTAATAATAACTCTACTGCAATGTTCTAAAATCACGTTTCAAGCAAGAAAACGCTGCAGCTTTTGAAGGCAGAGAAGGAAGCACAGAGGAGCAATGAGGTACCCTAGGACTGTGCCTCTGAGAACTTCTAGTGACCACCACACAGATGAAACACAACTTTTTAAGTGATTCTCCAAAGAATCTCTGGAGAAGATGGCTGTGCTTTGTTATACTTGGAATCAGTACTAATCATTTTCACAAACAGCTTCACAACAAGACTGTCCACAGCACCTGAGGAACTTACCTTACCTCGATGTCAGCTCTTACACTCTGTCTTTTTATCAGATCATTAGAAACAGTATTTCTTGAAACCGGAGTTCACACTGAAGGACAAATATTTGCACAGGACAAGTATCTTCCAGGACAGTGAAAAATACTACTAAAACCTTTTAGGGGAAGAGAACTTCCTGCTCTGACACAGTTCAGTTATAGAAAGTGGCAACTCCTGATACTTCAGGGTAAGTGCTGAAAAGGGTGTGATGCCAGGTAGTTCCATGTGACTCTCCAGAGTCAATCAAAAAGCAGCACAGGAATGAGAGCAGAAAAAAGACCCTTGTATAGCTTGGGCTTCACTTCAGCAGTGCAAGCAGAGCAGAAACCTTCATGCATAAACTGTGCATATCACAGTGAGAGAAACAAAAAGTTGCACTTTGCTGCCCACAAGGACTCTCCCTGCAAGCTCCCATCTACTTTAAGGCTAAGGAGCAGTCTGCTCAGCAGCTTGTTTTACAGAACGCCGATCTTACTGATGTAAGACCCTTACAACACAAGCAATGAGAACCAGCTGCTCAGTGCCCCACAGCACAGGAAGCAGGAGGGAGGAACAAGCAGTCCTCAACTGTTTTCTGAAAGGCTCGAACAGTGTGCAGCATTCCCTGCATGAAGCCTTCCCCAGATGCACTGCTGCAACCTCCCTCCCTTCCATATTCGAGGGACACCTGGAGGCCACCTGAATCACAGAATGATAGAATTGCTCAGGTTGGAAAAGACCTTCGAGATTATCCAGTCCAACCACAACCCAACCATCCTACCCTAACAACCCTCTGCTAAATTATGTCCCTGAGCACCACATCCAAATGGATTTTAAACACATCCAGGGATGGTGACTCAAGCACCAAGCCCATTCCAGTGCTTACCAACCCTTTCTGTAAAGAAGTATCTCCTCATATCCAACCTAAACTTCCCTGGTGCAACTTGAGGCCATTTCACCTGTCATTAGTAAGAAGAGACTAACTGCTCTGCAGTAAGTACATTTCAGATGCTGGAAGAGAGCAATAAGGTCTCCCCTCAGCTTGCTCTTCCCCAGACTGAACATCCCCAGTTCCGTCAGTTGCTAAAGACCTGCTGTACAGATGTCCATGTATATGAAAGCAGAACAGTCTTCTTTCTGTGTCTGCAGGATACGGAGAACTACCTGCATTTGGAATCATATCCACAGCAGAGCCTGTCAGGGCCCAGCAGGCATACCCTCTAGCGACTTTTGCATCTGGCTCATGGTGAGCTCACAGGTAAGGTTTATCATGAAGAAAGAGCTGGAGGAAGCCTGAGCAATAGCTTTGGAACACCTCCCCTCCCCCAGGGAGCTGTCTCTGTGTTAGGGCCTTAGCCCAAGCTATATGGCTGCAGTGCCTGGCTGTGTAACCATGCTGATATGAATCCTGGACCAGACACTAGGCCTTGCCTAGGAAATCTGGACTGTTGGCAGAGCATGCTCACCACTGGCAGACCTACTGTGCTCACTTTGCTCAAGCAGTGTGAAACTGCAGCATCATTCCTGATGCCTGTGCCTGCCCTCAGCTCCTGACCCACTTTCCCTCAGGAAGCAGCCCGTCCTTCCTTTGTTGTGACGCAGAGCACAGTGTCATGAGGTAGCTCAGCTATTCTCATGGGCTGCTTCTTAACTATGAGCTGTGAGCTGCGATAAGCAATGGTGAGGAAATAAACCTGAGAATGTCAGAGAAGTTGGTTCCAGCATTTTTTACATCTATAGAGGAAAGGGCAATTTTGGGGTGATTGTATATGGTTTACCTGTCTCTTTGTTCATGATGACATTGTAATAAGCAAAAAAAGCTCTGAATTCAGCAGGTCGGTGAGACATGGCTTTGAACACGTTGGGCAGAAATCCAGTCTGTTCAAGGAAAAGGAGAAACCAGTCAAGAGCTGCAACTTAACATGGAGCACAGCAGGCCACATTCACACATTAGGCTTAGAGAACAAGTAGTTTGCACTGCAGTCCTAGGGAATCTCCACAGACCCAGTCTCCTTGGGCTTTGAGCCTATTTGTACACATGACTAAAAATCATGCAATAATATTGTCCTTAATTAAGCACTGCTGCAGTTTCTTGCAGCCCTGATCACTTCAGCCATGCCAGCAATGACCACAGTCATACAGCCCTCAGGCATCATGACAAAATCCTTTCCAAACCGAAAGATTGTAATCTGCTCCAACTCTGCACAACAGCTGCTACGACCCTTTGGCTAACAGTTCCTGGAGCTCTCCCTTTCACGTTTATGGGATGTGAGACAGTCAACCCAAGCCAAACAGCATGCTGTCTGAGGTACAAGCACAACCTGAAGGTGTGTGCTGGCACAGTGCTGTTGCACTCAGTGCAGGATTTCAGTCACCCTGATGGCCAGGCACGCGAGATTCCACTGCAATTCTGCAAATTCCACTTTTGTTGTGATTACTCCATTTGTCCGCAGGCCCTGCCAGCCTATATGCTGCTGTTTGGAAGGTGTTCTGAAAAGACAGCCTAGCTCAAGTGTAACAGACTCCTCCAGCAGTCTCCTCTCACGAACAAGAGCCAGTACATTCCTCCTGCCTCACACCTGTGCTAGTTATTAATTAACTATGGGGAGGCTCCTTCCCTTTAATCCATGGCTCAATGGTTTGTCTAGGAACCTCTTGGCAGCACTGTTTGGAATCCCAAGGCTTCTGTGCTGATTTGATCCCATCCACTGCTCTATTCTGAACCTTCACTGCATCTGAAATCAGTGCTCACTCTTCCTCACTACACTGTATTTGTCTTTTGCTCATATGCAAACTTCCCTGAGATTGCTGCAATGCAACAAAGCTAAGACATCTAAGTATCCAAGTGGCCCAGCACTGGTCTCCGACAACGTATGTCAGTGGATGTCTGCCACTGACAAAATTTTTGCACGAGAGCTTTTTACCTTCACTTCCACTTCCTCCATGAGCTCCACGATATCATACGGCATGTCCTTCTTATTTGGCACTGGGTATCGCCCAATAGGTCTGACAGAGCTGTCATCCTTGGTGCTGTACGCATGGCGCTGGGCAGCCACGGGGGGCCTTTTCAGGAGTCCCCTGGAGGCCAGGAAAGGAAGATGCTGCTGGGAGAGGAGGGGGAAAAGTCTGTTGTGTGGAAGGACATCCATCATCCTGGGGGTTGGGGAAGACTGTTTCTCAGGTGCTGTGGCAGGACTTGCAGGCGCCCGCATCCCTCTGTGCTCTGCTGGCAGGGCAGCTGGCACACAGGAAAGAAAACCCCGCCTTGCTTCTGGCCTAGCACTGTGCTACAGGGCAGACAACGGGCCTGCATGAGCCTCGCCTTCCTGCATGCCCATGTCAGAGGGTGGACTGGGCTGCATGCAGTCCTGGCTGATTGTGGGCCTTCGTTCTGCACCACCACTGAACCTGAACCCTGAGAAATTTTCCTTCTGCGGTGGCTGACAGCACTACAGGATTCAGGATTATTTTTTTTTCTTCTCTGATACATCTCACTCCAAGAAAGCTAGTCTCCCTCTTGCAGGAGGGGAAGCGGCTCCAGATTCGGGCCACCGAAGTAAAGCAAATACCACTGTCACACCGAAGCCATGGGGAAGAAAGGCTCGGTGCTCACACGAGCTGCCTCCTGCCGTTGCCAGCCCAGGGCCGTTCCAGAAACGTCCGTGTCCTGCCACAGCGTCAATGAGTAACGGGGAGAACCGAAGAGCGGAGCGAGGTCAGCGTCCGTGCGCGCAACGGGACCGCAGCACGGGAGAACAGACCAGCATGAAAGCACTAAGCAGGAAGGCAACACAGCCGAACCAAAGCACGGCGGGGCGACGGCGCGGGGCCGGAGGGCTTTTCCTGCGCACCGAGCAGTGCCGGGGCTTTGCAGCACAGCCTGCGGGAGGCGGCCCACGGCTGCACACATACACACACAAAGCACGGCCACGGGACACAGGGAGGAAACGGCCCCGCGGCGGGGTCGGTCGGTCGGTCTGTCAGTCGGTCGGTTCCCGTACTCACGGGCAGGCCGCGCAGCAGCCGGGAGCCGCTCATGGCTGTCCTCCGTCGCCGCCGCGGAGCGCAGCTGGGGGCCGAGCCGGGAGGCCGAGCCGAGCCGGCCCCGCCCCGTCCTGCCCCGTCCCGCCCCGCCCCGCGGCGGCGATGGAGGGCGGTAGCGCAGCAGCCGAAGCCGCGCCGGTGGACCTGGAAGCGGAGATGGAGGCGGCGCGCGGGGCGCTCGCGCTGCTGCGGCTCGGGCCGACGGGGTCCGGCGAGGCTCCGTGCTCGGTGCGTGCGGGGCGGGGCGGAGCGGAACGGAGCGGGGGCCGCGGCGACGACCCCGAGCCTGACCGTGCCGCCCTGCAGAGGAACGTCCTGCGGAAGCGGAGGCGTTGGGAGCGCGTGTTGGCGGCGCGGCGGCGGCGGCGGCCGCAGGAGCGGGAGCGGAACAGAGCGCGGCGACCCGAGGGCCGAGGTGGGCTGGCGCGGGGTGCGAGGCCGGGCCGGGCAGGGTCGGGCGGGGCAGGGCCGAGCAGGGCAGGGCCGGGCTGCCCTCCGCGCTGTGCCCTGCAGGAGCCGCCCGGCAGCGTGGCAGGGCCCTGGCGGAGGAGCGGCTCCTGGATGCCCGCGCGGCGGGCCCGCGGCTGTGCGTGGATCTCGGCGTGGCCGACCGCATGACGCCCAAGGTAAGTGCCGGCCCGCCGCTGGGAAGCCCCGCTGTGCCCCGGGGCTGCCGTGACGCGGCGCTCCGCTCTGTCGGAAGGAGACGAGCCGGCTGGCAGCGCAGATCCGCCGCCTGTACGGCGCTAACAGGCGGGCCGAGCGGCCCTTCTGGCTCTGCCTGACCGAGTTGGTGCCGGGGTCGCCCATCCACCGCGAGTGCCTCCGCATGAACGACGGCTTCTCCGGATACCTGGTAAGGGCGCTGGCACGGCGGGGGGGCTGAGGGGGGCTCGGCGACGGCTCTTCTCCAGTCTTAATGGCTGCGAGGTTCCTGAGTCTCTCAGGTATTGCAGTCTTATTTAAAAGGAGAAAGATACGCCATAACTGCCTAAAAGCACTTCTAGAGATTTTCACGAGGAGAGAATTTAATGGTTCTTAAGCTATTTATTCTCAATGAAAAAAAAAAAAAAGGCATCTCAGTTCCACTATTCTGCCTTTAGCTGTAGGCAATGAACACCCAAATCATTGCTGTTGGTTCTGGAGTGCTTCTGTCTGGGCTGGGGCGGGTGGCAGATGGACTGTGGCTCATGGGCTTTTCTCACTGTGCTGTGTTTTTCAGATGGATACGACTCAAGAAAGCTACCTGGATCTGTTCCCTTTGGATGCAATTGTTTATCTCACTCCTGACTCTGAGAACGGTAAGTGTTTCACTTGCCTGAAGGGAATGGAGGCAAAGATTGATCCTCTAGACGTTATTTTTAGGAGTTTCTCATGCATCACGTGGTTCAGTTCCAATTGTTCCCTTTCTCTCACTACCCGAGGAAGGCTTCTCTTAGACCTGGTGCTCAGCGTACTCCTGCATCAGTCTGTTCTGGGAAGAAATGAGGTTTTGTGTGAGGGCTGCATCCATCTGCAGCAAACACAATGCAAAAATTCTCTAGATGCCTGCAGATTGTTATCCTGCCGGCAGAGAAGTGGAGATGTGGTGGTTGTGTACGTGGTGTGAAGGGCATCTTTCTTTGAAATGATGTGATGTCTGCGCCGCTCCTTTTATTGGTTCATTTGCTGCTGTAATTGACTTTCTCCTTTTTCTCCATTTTTAACCTGGCCACGTGTTTGTGGGGACACTGATCCTTTTCTTGGTTTAAGGGTCAGCTCTGATAAGGATCTGGCAGAGGTGGGGGGAGGTTTCCACGGGTGACCTTGGCGGTGGGGAGGGTCTGTGGGGCAGGTTAGGATTGCACTCACCAGGACAACGATGAAAGGAGCAGTGCATTGCCTCTAGAGCTGCATCTGCACTCTGCTTCCAGCCCACATCTGCTCTCGCCTTGTCACACTGCCAGCAGATTCAGGCAGATGCTGCTGCCTTAGAAGCCTCAGCTTCCTGCAGGCAGGGTGAAGGGTGACGGCGGCTTGGGCTTCCCTGTGTAAGATGGGCCTTTCCTGAAGAATGGTGCAGTGCATGATTTTACTGTTGCAAGAGCATGTGCTTATCTTCTTCTAGTCCTTGAAGATATTGATCCCAAAAAAGTGTACGTCCTTGGAGGCCTGGTGGATGAAAGTATACATAAGGTGGGTTAAAAGCTGTTGAAACCTGAAGGTCTGGTCTGCCTCACTCTTGACTGAGAGCAGAGACATCCGAGTGGCAGCAGTCACAGTTGCTGCCTGGAACCATTGCTGTTGTGTCACTATCCATTTTCCCACGGAACCCCAAGGTTCTGCTTGGCTCCGGCACCAGGCTGAGGCCAGAATGGTCTGGTGAAATCAACCCTCCTACAGTTTCCAGGCTCACAGCTGCATGTTCCACAAGTGATGTGCATGCTATGGATTTGCATCTACACCAGCACATCATCATGGGCAACAGACAGGAGGAGCTGGAGGCCATTCTGTGGCAGGCAAACTATGATTTAGTTGCCATTACAGAAACAGGGTGAGATCACTCCCACAACTGGAGTGCTGCAGTGAATGGCTGTAAGCTCTTCAGAAGGGACAGGCAAGGAAGGGTGGGGGCAGCGGTGTGGCTCTCTGTGTTGGAGAGCTCTTTGATGTTGAGCTGGGGGCTGGAGATGGTAGGATTGAGTCCCAGTGGGTAAGGATCAAGGGAAGGGCCAACAAGGCGGACATCCTGGTGGGGGTCTGTTACTGACCACCTAACCAGCATGAAGAGACTTGAGGCGTTCTGCAGACAGCTGACAGAAGTTGTGTGGTCGCCAGCCCTTGTTCTCATGGGGGACTTCACCTTCCCTGGTACATGCTGGAAATACAACACAATGTGGAAGAAGCTGTCTGGGAGGTTTCTAGAGTGTGTGGGAGATGATAACTTCCTTTTGAAGCTGGTGAAAGAACCTATCAGAGGAGATGTCCCGTTAGACCTGCTATTCAGAAACAAAGAAGGACTGGCGGGGAGATGTGGAGGTCAGGAGCTGTCTTGGACAGAGGGAGGGTTAAGGTTAAGGTGACCATGAAATGGTAGAGTTACTGATGGTGGAACCAAGAGAGGGGACAGCAGAACTGCTGCCTTGGACTTCTGGAGGGCAGACTTGAATGTTCGGGACATTATAGGGAGAGTTCATTGGATTCAGCCCTGGAGGATAGAGGGGTCCAGGAAGGCTGAAAGCTCCTCAAGGACAAAGTCTTTAAAGGAGCAGGCTGTCCTGCTGTGCTGAGAGACGAGCTGGCAGGGAAGACAGGTGTGGATGAACAGGGAGTTTTTCCTGAGACTCCAGGAGAAAAAGAATCTTCCTCCTGTGGAAGAAGGAATGGACACCTTGGGGAGAGTACAGAGAAGTTGTTAGGATGTGCAGGGAGAAAATCAGAAAGGCAGAAGCTCAGCTTGAACTCAACTTGGCCATTGGGATAAAAGAGAACGAAAATCTTTTTTTTGCAAGTATGTTAACAGTAGGAGGAGGACCAAGGAGAATCTCCATCCTTTACTGGGTGTGGAGGGGAATGTGAGTGCTGAGGATAAGGAAGAGGCTGAGGTTCTCAGTGCCTTTGCATCTGTCCATTATCCTTGGGGTACTCTACCCCCTGTCCTGGAAGTCTTGGATGGTGAGCAGAGCAAACCCCCACAATTCGGGAGGAAACAGTGACCTACTACTCCACCTGGACTGCCACAAGTCCATGGGGCCGGATGGGATCCACCCAGGGGTGCTGAGGGAGCCAGTGGAGGTGATTGCCATGCTACTTTCCATCATCTGCCAGTCAGCTGGAGAGGTCCCAGAGGGTTGGAGGCTTGCCAGCGTGACTCCCATCTACAGGAAGGGTCATGAGGTGGATACAGGGAACTACAGGCCTGACCTCAGTGCCAGGGAAGGTTATGGAGATTGTCTTGAGGGAGATCACACAGTGTGTGTGGGACGACCGGGGGGTCAGGCCCAGCCAGCATGGGCTCATGAAAGGCAGATCCTTCTTGGCCAACCCGATCTCCTACAATCAAGCGGCCCACCTGGTGGGTGAGGGGTCTGCATAGACTACAGCAAAGCCTTTGGCACTGTCTCCCACAGCATTCTCCTGCAGAAGCTTGGCAGCCCGTGGCTTGGACAGGTGCACTCATGGCTGGGTAAGGAGCTGGCTGTAGGGCTGGGCCCAGAGAGTGGTGGTGAATGGAGCGCCATCCAGTGTCCTGTGACCAGTGGTGTTCCCCAGGGGCTGTACTGGGGCCTGCTCAGCACCTTTAGCGATGGCCTGGATGAGGGCACTGAGTTCATCCTCAGTTTGCAGGTAACACCCAGCTGCAAGCAAGTGTTGATCTGCCTGGGGGCAGGCAGGCCCTCCAGAGGGATCTGGACAGGGTGGATCAATGGGCTGAGGCCAGTGGGGTGAAGTTCAACAAGACCAAATGCCAGGATCTGTGCTTTGGCCACAACAAGCCCAGTGCTACAGGCTTGGGGCAAAGTGGCTGGCAAGCTGCACAGAGGAGAATGATCTGCGTACTTTAGCTGGCATTCAGCTGAACATGAGCCAGCAGTGTGCCCAGGTAGTCAAGAAGGCCAATGACATCCTGGCTTGTACTAGAAGTAGTGCAGCCAGCAGGAGCAGGAGGGATCAGCCCCCTGTACTTAGCCCTATCGAGGCCCCACCTCAAGTGTTGTGTTCAGTGTTGGGCCCCTCACTGCAAGAAGGACCTTGAGGCCCTGGAGCTTGGCCAGAGAAGGGCAATGGAGATGTGAGGGGTCTTATGGGGAGCAGTTGAGGGAACTGGGATTGTTCAGTCTGGAGAAGAGGAGGCTCAGGGGAGACTTGATCGCTCTCTACAGCTTCCTGAAGGGAGGTTGTGGTGAGTGGGGGTTAGCCTCTATTCCTATGGAACTAGTGATAAGATGAGAGGTGACGGCCTGAAGTTGCACCAGTGGAGGTGCAGGTTGGACACTAGGAAATGATTCTCCAGGAGAGCAGTCAGGCACTGGAATGAGCTGCCCAGGGTGATGCTGGCATCTCCGTCCCCAGAAGTATTCAAGAAATGTTTAGATGTTGTAGTGAGGGTTAGTGGGAAATATTGGTGATAGGCGAACTGTTGGACTGAATGATTCTGGAGGTCTTTTCCAGCCTTGGTGATTCTGTGATTCTGATGTGCCCGTTGTGTAACTTGCCCTTGCTTCCTTTGCAGAACCTGACCCTGCAAAGGGCACGAGAGCAGTCCCTGCAAACAGCCCGCCTCCCAATTCGTGAGTATATGGTAAAATCCACGAACACCAAGAACTACTACTCGGAGACACTGGCAATTAATCAAGGTGAGGGGCTGAGCTGTGTCCTGCCTGCTTCCCAGGTGGCTGAGGCTATTGCATCCTGAAGAGTCATCAGTAATGGAAGCATGATAATGAGTAGTGGGGGAAACTGTGATAGCAGGCACTTGTTTTCTGAGGCCTTGTGCCTGCTACTGCCGTGTTAAAAGTCTTGTTTTTCTATACTGGCCTTTTCTGAGAGGAGCAGGGCTACACCACGCCAGCTTTGCACGGAACAACTAACAGTGCAAGGAGTGTGCTGTTACTAGAAGTCGCTTAAGGTTCCAGGCAAGGGAAGACAGGCCTGTGTCAATCTGAATCAAAGCAAGGCATGGCACCCAGCAGGGTAACTGGAGGCAGCTTGCTTGGTTGAGAAAGCCTCTGCTTTCCCCAGTCAGCTTCAGAGTCATCATTAAAACACATTATCTTCTCTCAGATAAGCTACTTCACATGTTTGTTCATGAGAAAAGCTCCACGCTACTTTCCTCTGGCATCGCCTGATATTTCCCAGCTAGGGGAGGATTATTACAGCTTGCCTTTGTAACAGTATGAGAGCACGGTACATCTTCTTGTTCCCAACAGTCTTTGATGTCTTATCGACTTACTACAAAACCCAAAGTTGGCCAGATGCTTTGAAAGCTGGAGTTTCTTCTGGAAAAGGCTACGTGCTTCCAGATGGAGAGAAATCAGTGAAAATACCTCAGCATGACAATGCACAAGAAAACTCTTTATTTCCTGAAAGTTAAGGAGCTGTGCAAGCAAGAGTAGCAAACTGCATATTTCAAGCAGAGGCACCGGTGTGAATGTGTGCAGAGAAAACAGCTCTGCCTAAATTTACTTACGTACGGACCTTGGCAAGAGTGACAGATTCTGCCTCAGCAGCACAGTGCTGGAAATGACTTTGCACCTTGAACAGAAAACAGAAGCCAGCTGAGCCCTGAGATCAACAGAGTTGGTAGGATTTTTTTTTTTTTTAACAGGATTAAATAGGAAGAATCATAGAGCACAGCAGTTAATAACAGTCCTTCCCATGGAAAAGGACAGTACCATTCTAACTGAGCACAGAATGGGAAGCAATCCAAAATTAATAGAGAAACAGTGCCCAGGTGCATCATATTTTCTTCCTACTTGTATTGAAGACTTGGTGTCTTGCTGTGCTGCTGAAGGCTGTAGTGAATCTTGTGCATGCTGGTCACAATCTATCTAAAATAAAGTATTTAAATTTCTATTGCCTCCTTACAGCAACTGATGTCTTGTCCATAGTCACATACTAACTTGCTATGGCCTGAGCAGAGAACACTTCTGATGCACATAAAAGAACGTTACTTCAGCCACTGTCAGTTAAAAAATCCTACAAGTACACAGAAAAGCCAAACCTACTATCAGTGACTGTCCAAGAAGGAGTTAGAGGGCTTTGCAAGGTAAATTCCTGTCACCTTTGCTTCCATCTTCATCTCCCCTTCACAGCAAGGGCCTTTGACACCACCAGGAATTTGGTATTCATGAGACATACTGTCAGAAGGTGGTTCCTCCCCTAGAGGCTGCAGTTGTGTTTGCAGGTGCCTGTTGCTTTGCTATTTGCTATGGGCTTCCTCCTTGTATTTGTGTTCCATGCTCATCAGCTGTTAGTAGGTAGTTAGATGTCACTGCAGCTCTGCCGGGACAGCAAGGGCAGCATTTTGGCTTCAGTGTAAGATTTTAACTTCCTGATTCAGCCCGTCAGTTTGCAGGGCAACACCATATACTAGCTGAAACCATCTGCAAGTGATGAAGTGTCAGGAAATCCTCCTTGGGTGAACTGTTCACCTACCATGCCATGTGGCTGAAAACACTTCGGCCTTTGGAGCCTGGACAGCAGGCTGCCCATGGTTAGGCAGAGCAGCTGTGATGTTCCATCCCAGTGCCCAAGGCCAGGCTGGACAGCATGCTGCACAGCCTCAGCCCACAGCAGGGGACTGCAACTGAGTGGGCTTTAAGGTCCCCTCCAACTCAAGCCGTTCTGTGATTCTACGATCTCCCTGGTTTGGGGTCTCTTAGTGCTGCTAGAGCACCCATCCAGCACACCACCACTGCCCCCCACCCCTCCTCAGCTGCCTCCATCTGTCACTGCTGCATGTGGGGAACATTCTTTACCAGAGCCTGGAACAAGGAGGCTGGGAAGCTGCCTGCTGCTTGGGCAGAGCCCTCCATCCCAAGCACACAGTGCAGGGACTGACCTGCAAGCATCACCCTTCCCAAACAAGTCCCCCGGTCAGGCACCAGCAGTCAGGGACATGCTGCAACCCTCTTTACCACCAGATTGCTGAGGATGTGCACTGGATAGCACACATTCACTAGAGGTGCTCAATTAGGATAGGTTTAAGGGCTAATAGCTCATATCTAGCTAGGCATACCTAGCACTTTGTGCAGCTATTGATGACAAGGTCAGGAAAAGCGGCGTGCCTTCAAGGGAGGCTGGCATAATGGGTTATGTCAACAGCTGCAAAGTTGGCACTTCTGTCTTCAAGACTTATCCCCTTTTTTGGAAGACAGGGATCAGTAGGTAGCTATTTTGTGGCAAGGCTAGCAAGGGAGAGGCTGCTGATTAGGGACTTTCTTCAGCATTAGCAACTGTAAATAGATAAGGCTGACACACAGAAACTACATCAGGAGGACAGGATATGGTGCTGCATCCCCAGCCTGGGACAACCTTCTCTATATTTGCAAGGAGAAACAGAATAATTCTTTTTCCCAAAGTGGTTTCCATCACAGGTCAACCACAGAGGGTAGGCAGAACAGCCCAGCTCTCTTTGGTGGACCAGACTGACTCTGATCTCGCTCCCCTTCAGAGCTCGCTTGGTCACCTCTCTGCCTGGGGGGTGTGCTCCCCAGGTGACAGGAGGCTAGGACAACACTTATCTGGCTGGCTATCTGCAAGGTGCTGGGGAGCTGAAGGACAAATCCCAGGCTACATAGATAAGCTATGAAGTGCTCTGTGAGTTTGCACATTATGCAGAGCTTGTGTATATTAGATAAAGCGAGGCTGGGGGGGCACATGCTCTGTCCCATGGCCACCCCTGAACTAGGCAGCTGTTGGTGGAAGTCACTTGACACACGGAGGCGTCCTTTCATGACCATTTGCTGAGCTGTGGGGGTTAAACGTCTCATGTGGGGGAGCCTAGTGATACATGAATGAAATGTGGGGAGGCTCCTCCGTACTCGCCAACTGCCCTGTCACAACGGGGGGACCCTGAACTGCTGCAGGAGGCAAAACGTGGCAGCAGTAAGGGCTGTGTGCTGACGTGTCAGGAGCGTGCTACCCAGGTCTGGGCAGCCTTGCCTGCAAAGCTGCTGGTGAACAGCCTGCACTAGCTGGTGGTAGGTGCCCACCACATCCACGAGCGCAGCCCTGAGCTCCTGCTGCCTCTGCCTGCATAGCTGGCAGTGTGTCACCTGGAAGCAGGCCACTGCCAGCTGAACAAGGTGGTCAAACGTCACCCTCAACACCTCCTGCAACTCTTCAAGTGGACGCTCCGTTTTCAGAAGCTCCTTGCAGCTGGACAGCAGGACCTGAGAGGCCGAGCCAAGGGCATCTTTGCTCTCAGCACCTTGCTCTGCACATCGGTCTTGCAGGTGGATTGCTTGGTTCCCAGAGAGGTTCCCCACAACTTCCTGTAGCTCTGTAATGTAGGCTAGGAAGCCCAGGAAATCTGCAGGGCTCGTCCATGCCTGGTCCTTCAGTTGGCTGAGGGCTTGGACTTCAGGGCCCAGCGCTCCGTCCCAAGCAATGGCAATGGGGAAACTACCAGAGCTGGTGGACGGTGGAGTAGTGACAGGCTGCAGAAACATGCTGCACGTGGGATTGGTGGTTTCCTGCTTTCTGTCTTCATTGGACCTATGGAAACAGCTGACGTAGGACAGCTGACAGCTGCACTTGTCCATCCCAAATTGTGCCGAGGTCGTCTTCATCACAGAAAATCCCGCAGACCTGGTCAGGATGGGTCCGGCAGCAGCCTGCTCATCCTTTTTGTGATTAAAGCAGAGGAAGGAGTGATTTGAATCCCCATTGTCTCCTGTTTTCCCCAATGAGCCCAAGGGAACTGGGTCTGAGGAGATGGAAAGCTCTCTGGTTTGAAGAGTGTCTTTCCCCACTGTGGCAGACTGTTCTCTAAGAAAAGGAGTCTGAACAGGCTGGGAATGCTCATGAGCCACGTCTTCTGTGTCTTTTCTGGGCTCCCCTTCAACCATCCCATGCTTGCTTTCCAACTCTTTCTCAAGAGCTGGTGTAGCTGATGATGTCTGCATCTCCTTTCTGACAGTATCATCCCCCACGCACACAGTGGTCCACTGAGAGTCCAAAAGCTCTAGAGGGTCGTGCCCTCTCTTCTGAGATGGGTTGGGCAGTATTACGTCTGACCTCACCTGAAATGAGAGCCAGGAGAGGTGAGCTATAACCCCTGAACTGCTGCTGCCATTTGCTAACAGCTGCCTTGCATCTGGAAAACCCACGTGGTTTTTATCATGCACTTTCTTTAAGGCCTCCTTGCTTATTGCTTGTCTGCTTATTGCCTGTGACAAGGCACTGTCACTCTGGCTTTCAGCACAGCCATCGAGATTAGCTTTTCCTTCTTCACCACACGGAGCCAGCACAGGCTCCTCACATGCCACTTGCCTCCCAGCTGTGGGAAGCAGATCTTGCTCCTTGGCCACCCCACGGGGAAAAGCACTACAAGACAAAGGCGGCAGAGTGCGTTCATCAGTAGAGCAGGCCATCTCTTGGCCCTGGAACCTGCCAGCCTCGTGCTTGGGTTCCATCACATCATGCTCCCCTTCCAGTGCTGCCTGGGTTAGCTGGTTTTTGGTGGTCGCACAGTCCTCGTCACTTGGCCCCTTCACTGTGGGGCTCTCCTTGATAGCACTGCTCTGTTCCTGGGGAAGGTGCACAGCTTCCTCTTGGAGCAAGGAAGTTGGGTGTACAGCATGTGCAGGACAGAGTGCAGCAACATCTGCACTCTCCTCCCTCTGGTCACCTTGCAAGCGAACAGCTGAAATGGAAGAAACCACCAAATCAGTCACTGACTTTGTTTCCATGGTGTCAGGCTCCATTTCCATCACACCGGAGGATGAGTTTGTGCCAGCAGTGTCTCTCTGGGCCTGGGGGGCAGACGCTCCCAGTTCTGCATCCTTCTCCAAAGAAGGTGAATCTGAGGGCTGAGCAGGGAGTGGCGGGGTGGGTGGCCAGGAGCAGCAGCTCTGCAGAGAGCCTGGTACAGCCAATGGGAAAGTGACCTGTGAGGTGTAATTGGTTTTCAGAAAAGATCTCCTCTTCCTCAGGCTCTTGGAATATATCAGCTGCTTCTCCTCTCCATATTTCTCTCCTGATGTCTGCCTTGATATTGAGTTTTCTCCCAAGCTGTAACATCTTGGTTTCTTTAGGATGCAGTTATCCTCTGTATTCTCCTGGGATGTTGTCTGGCAGCCTGCTGGCAAGGAAAGAACATGTAAGTCAGGAAATGACCCCAGGCAGCAGAATACATGTACATCTCTCCCAGGAGCCAAAAAGCTCTTAAGTCCTGCAGTCGCAGACAGCAGCATTTGGCAGCAGAGCCTGCCTCCCAAGTGCCAAAGGAAAGTCTCTCTTATGGTCATGTACCAACTTGGAATGAGCTGTGTCAGAAAGAAACAAAAAAAAGTTTTGACTCATGGCTGCAAATACTGAAGTCCAGGATTAGCTACAAAGGGAGCTGGGTAATCTTTCCCTTTGATTTTGCCAGAGTGACTTGATCTGACTGCAGATACAGCTGCAATTCTCTAGTTAAGTTTGGTGACACAAGTAACGTGCTAGGGGAACTACTGTTTACAGGGGCAGATTGAATAGAAACATTATCAGAAATTCCCAGCCTGGATATGTAGATCATAAAAATATCCAGAGGATGCAGTTTTGTGCCTGAACACCATACTGTCAACATGCATTAATTCAAAAGCCAACATGGTTACAACTACACAAAACAAATTCTGAAATTCGTTTAACACTGATAGAGGTGGTTAATTCAGAAGTGGGAGTCCTAACTTTTATGAGAAAACACAACTACTAGGGAGCAAGCCATATAGCTGAGCAAGCCTCTGACCCCTCCTCTATTTCTGATCTCTGGGGTGCAGGGAGCAGTAAGATGTCCCACAGCTGGAAGGAGGAGTGAAGGCAGAGCCTGGAAGCAGAAGGACCTGTCATCAAGGCACCTGCCTGTTCAAAGGCACGCATCTCCCCTGCACTCTGACTCTGGGATGCATTACCCTCTTCAAAACCAAAGACAGCCTATGTAGAAGGCTGCACAGAACTTAATCCTGCTGCATGTTGGCTTCCAGATCAGGCAGTGACATAGCTTCCTAGTCTGGAACTCCTGCAGAAACCTGGAGACTTTCCAGGATTTGAAACTCATTTGAAAACAGGCTCTTTTCTTGGATCCAATGCTTGCAGGTGATGACAAATCTGCCGCTGCTCTGACCTCTGTATGCACACTCACTGACAGCTTTGCAAAGTGTATTTGAGAAAGAGCAGCTTCTGGAGAACAGATGTTCAAAGGTTCCACAAAAACCTTGGGAAAACCCATGAATAGGATGAATTGCCACAAGACGATCCTTACCAACAGGCTGACGTGGCAGGCAGGCATCACCCAGCCCAGGAGGACAGAGGAAGAGGACAGCGGGTGGGTGAGGGTTTACCTGCCAGGGAAGAGGGGGGGCTGAGTCTGTCGGCAGCATCGTAGAACTCCTCCTCAGAGCTGGTGTCACCAAAGCCCAGGGGTGGCTCCAGAATGAGATCACTCGCTTCTGCCACCTGCTCTGCTCCCCGCGGTACCTCTTCCTGGGCAGACTCGTCTTTCCAAGGACTTCTGTCATGGCTGTGACTGATGCTGCTCCTCTCCGTGCTGCCTGCAGGGGAAATGCTGCAGCACAGGCTGTAATAGTCCATGGAGTTACTCTCAGACAGCTTGGTCCCCAACACTGACACATCAGCGTCTGCTCCTTTCTGCTCAGACGGGCTGTGCTTACACAGATGCTTCTCTGCTTCTGGTACCTGCAAGAAACAGTAGAAGTCTGTGGCTTCTGCTCTGCCAGAGCCTCCTGCAGCACAAATGGGTAAGGAGTTCTTGTCCAAGCTGCTCATCTCGTGCACGGTGGGTGTGTAGAAGTGGAAAAACTCTGGCTTGGAGGAAGAGCAAGTTTCCAATTCATCTTCTTCCAGTGCATCCATTGAGTCACTCGAGCCACTCGTCTTAAACCCTCGGCTCTCTGTGTTGGCTGAATCAGAAGCATCAGATGTGCTGTCTGTTGCGTTGTCACCCCTGTCGCGTTGGTAATTCCCTCCAGCCTGGGGCTCTGTGCTGCCCTTTTCCAGGCTCTGAAGCTCTCCAACCTTCTCCTCAGGTGCAGGATGGGTGCTGCTGTATGCTGCAGGTGTGCCCAAGCAGTGCTCTGAGGACAAATCCATCTCCCAGGAGTCTTCAGAATCGCTGCAGGTTCGAGATTCATACCCTGTGATTAAAACACATCTGTCAGCCTGTGCTGTGTGGTGGCACAGAGGAGCAGTCAGAAAAGGGTTACAAACTTGGCCATACAGCAGTGATTCCGAGCCAAAAGAGCTCTGCCCTCACTTGCTCATCAGCAAACCACCTAAAGATGCAATCTGACCTGCAGGGCCATAACCTGCAGGCGGAGGCCTGGCTCTGCCTGCCTGCCTGCTCCGTCTAGTTTTACTGCAGGGCAGTACAAGGGGAGCTGCAGAAAACTTGCTGTCTGATGACCATCTGCAACCCCTATGGGACCAGAGCTACCGTGACAAGGGATGGGACAGCACCGCAAACAGATTGCCATCTCCTGGCCAGAGCGCATTGGAGGCTGCTCAGGCATTTGGTGAAAGAGCACAAGCGCCCAGAAACACATTTGCCATTTTGCTGACAGGCACTTGGCCTCTCCTTCTAGGGAAGAGCTGTCGGTTGCTGCCGCTCTGCCCCAGCCTAACACATCTGGGTTTAATGGGGAGCTGGCAGTGCTGGCAGAGAGGCTGACACTCAGCTCTCTGCAACGTCACCGAGCATTCCCAGGCTACCATGACGCTGTTCCCAGGAAGGAATGACACTGCTTCCACTGGATGATCGACCCACTTCCTCCCCATTCTTTGGCAAATTAACCTTCTTCGGCTGAGACACGGTGTAGTTGCTGTCTTTTCTCTCCCCAAGTAAATATGGAGACATTGGCATCCACAAACAGCCTGTAATAGCCAACGATGAGGCAGACAAGATCTTTCGCACTGTTTGATTCCAGCAGCAGAGTCAGCAGCTTTTTGAGGGGAAAGAAGGGAGGGAGAGACAGAAAGCAGACACAATCTTAGAACAAACACAGCTTTCACCACCATTTTCTCTCTGATTTCATCACACACTGAAAAGACTTTTTTCTCCCTCATACTGCCACAGCTGCACAGCACTCTGTTTCCATATGAGGAACACAGAAATAAATCATTTTTTGTTGCATTTTGCAACAATGCACAGCAAAAATAATTGCTTCTCTTCAGTCATTTTGTATACTTCCTAAGAACCTTCTCTTCTCGGTCTGTTCTAAGCCTCTTGCACTAATGATACCATCAGCTAAGTGTCAGATTATTAAAAAAAAAAAAAAGACAGTCCCCCCTTTTCCTCTGCCATGTGCTGGCTGATGTGAAAGCAACACCCACCTTCAGGTCCTGCAGGTAGATTTTCACCGTGCTCACTTTCTCTGACTCTTCTGTAAGCTCCACCCTGCTGATGTTTGTGAACTCTGCCAGACTGGTTACGATGCTGAGCTTACTATTGACTATCTGGCTCACCCCGTGCTTGGCACCCACCAGCAAGGCAACGTAGGATTCCCTGTCCTGCAGCTGCAAGGGAAAAGGTCAAGTATTAAGATGGAACCAAAGCAGGAACCCATTTTCCTGCACTGGGCCAGATGTGTAAAAATAGCAGCATTAGTGCAATCGATCAGCAAGGTCCTCTTTTGCTACACACCCAAACAGGGGGTGGTTCACCACTCGTTATGGATCAGTACTGGGACCAGCAAGAAACCAAGAACCCCCCAGCCAGAACAGCTCTGCTAATCTTATATCAACAATCAATTCAGATTATAATTGGGAATTTCTGCTATGGATAAGGTTCGCTGCGATTAAGGCAGAGCCGTGTAACAGTTCAGATGTGAAGGAAAAGGGTTAAAACTGGTGCCCTGCCCTTCAAGTTACTGCCCCTGCACACTGCATGAGTGATGCACAGACAGTATGTCAAACCTCAGCAGCAAGGATTAACAGCACTCGTACCATCAGGGTGGCATTAAAGATCTTCCCACTGTACATCTTCAGGTCTCCCAGTATTTGCAAGTAGTTCAGGCGCACTTGGACTGCTGCAAGCATATGCTTCATTTTGCAAAAGAAGAAATATTGTTTAGAAACATGACAGAAGAATAAAGGTAGAGTGTAAACTAGACAATGCTCTTTTCATACAGGATTCAGTATCTGACCAGTGCATTAGCTTTGCATGTGCTACAGGTCTGAACAGGACACTACTACTTTACCACTATTACCACCTGGCAACTGTACAAGCAGCCCACATCAGAACACACCACACAAGGACATCAGAGCGTGTGCTGCAAAGGAGCTTACGAAAGAAAAAGGAAAAAAGCAATGGTCACACACGAGGAGACCTGAGGAGGAAAGACATGCCCTCTTTGGTACTGAGGAATGCAGTTGGCATCCCAGGAGGCACCTGGAACCAGGCGATGCACGCTACCTTCTGCCGAGGGTCCAGTAGGACCTGGTTCCGCTTCATGTGGTAGCTGATGGCTTTCTTTATGTCCTTTCCTCTCATGTTTCGAAGCAAAGTTGGTGAGATGAAGTTTTCAATTCCCCAGTCCCTCCTGCCAGAAAGATGGAATCACAGAACTCTTGGAGCAGGAAGGCACCATTAGAAGTCATTTAGTCAAACTCCTCTGCAGTGAACAACGTCACCTGCAGCTGGATCGTGTTGCCCAGAGCCTGACTGTCTGCAGGGATGGGACAGCCACCACTTCCCTGGGCAGCCTGTGCCACGGCCTCACCACCCTTAGTGTAAAAACCTTCATCCTTATACCCAATCTAAATCTGCCCTCTTTTAGTGTGAAACCATTTCCCTTTTTCCTACCACAGCTGGCCCTACTAAAGAGTCTGTCCCCTTCTTTCTTACAGCTTCCCTTCAGATACTGACAGGCTGCTATCAGGTCTCCCAGAGCCTTCTTTTCTCCATGCTGCACAGCCCAGCTCTCAGCCCGTGCTGTAGGAGAGCTGTTCCATCCCTGGGATCATTTCTGTGGCCCTCCTCTGGATGCACTCCAGCAGCTCCACGTCTCTCCTGTACTGAGGACTGCACATCTGGATGCAGCACTCTTGGTGAGGTCCCACCAGCATGGGGAAGGGGAGCTGAGGAAGACCCAGCTGTGCTGTCCCTCAGCTACGAGGGGCATGCTGGAGGGCAGCAGCAAGGAAGGACAAAGGCTCAAGGTGCTCGCAGCATTAGGATGCTGAGATGTGTCAGAAAGGATCACTCAACATGACTGCCACACTCAAATTCACTCCTTTGTGGGCTGCTAGCGCACGAGGAGATGGGACTGGAGCACATGCCCTCATGCAGAATGCCCTGCTTTCCACTGCTATACGGACAATCTCAGTCTGCACAGTAGTCCTGGCTGTCTTTGACATGGAGAGGATGAAAATTCTGGTTTTGCACTCACTTCACTTAGGTTACAAGATTACTACATTTCAACACTTGTAGTCCTCAGACCCAAAAATATGGCACATACATTTTGCTCAAGAGTTTATTCAGCTGAGGTGTTAAATACTAGGAGCTGAGAATGCTGCATTTATCCAGACTTGCTTGTTGCACTGCACTGACTACATGTGGCTGGGTATCCCTGGCTGTACACATGGAATTAGCGGTGTTGCATCAGCTGGTGGAGGCTCCGTGGAGCAGTTATGGCACAAATGCCCATTTTTGAATGAGAAGCCATGACAAATTCTTAAAGTAGGGCTGCTTTTCATAGCACGTGCTAACAGCTCCAAAAGGCAGCTCAACGCACCTGAGGCTTGCGAAACATTTTCTCTGTGCTGTTTTTCAGATCCCATTACTTCGCACGAGGACTGGAATTATTTCTGACAAGGTCCTGGTAGGTGAATGGATGTAGGGTACAGCTATGCAAACTCGGTGATTATTCCCTCTCTGAACGACAGCATGCAGATCTTATTGTACTGGCAGAAGCAGCCTTGGTAACACAACTATACAAGAGATTTGCAATTTTCTGCCCCTGTTGCAGCTGCAGGCTAGAAATTCCCTCTGTTAGGGACTGGCCTAGCACGTTACACTGTCCATATTACCCAAGCAGCTCAGCAGGTTAAAGACAGGGAGGCTCATGCAGTTACCTTGCATTAAAACAACTGGCAAAACCAACAGGCTGAGTTCTCTTTGGGTCAGAGATGGACTCCTGCCCAGAACCAAGCACTGGGCAAAAACAGGGCTGCTATTAACTGCCTACATCTGCCAGGCTTGGTCACAAAATAACAGAGAAAATCTGGAACTTACTCAATGTATTTCAGAGAGACTTTCTGTGGCTGAGAACAAGTATAGATCCGTTCCTGTATCTGCAGAGCAGCCAGACGTAATGCCATACTGCATTTCATTTCCACAGCAAACCTTTCCTGCAGCACATCACTGCAGCTCTGAAACAAACAGAGCTGAGTTAGCACGAAGGTTAAGAAGCCAGAATAAGGCCTTTGGTATGACTGCAGTGGACCAAGCAGAGGGAATCAGCCAGCTCATTTCAATCTCTTTCTGTTAAAAATCCAAGCTGATTTAGGAATTTGATACAAGCTCAACCCAAATGCTTATGCTCTATGTCTCGTACTCATGTAACTAAACAGGCTGCAAGTACACTTGAGAGTAAACTGGATAGAAAAATAACGACTATTCCTGAGTTATGGAACGCCTCAATTTCACCTGCAGGTAGAGATATTCAAAGGCCACTGGGTCCTCCTGCAGCAGGTCTAAGGGGTCCTTTGGGACAAAGCAAATTCTGAAGAGGCATCGGCAGTCATGGGAATCTCTTTTCTGGACAACCTGCAAGGGAAAAACATCAGCCACAAAAACTGCTGGAGTCCTCCCATAAGTACAGCGCTCAGCATCCAGCATGAGCTCAAAGAAAGCATTCAAAGCCACTGGCAGGTGGAAGGCTGCGGATTAGCTGCTGTCCTTAGCAAATGCCAGGAGATGTTGACAGTGTCCGTATTTCTATCTTTGATTCTTCTTCTGTTTTTCTCTTCCCCCCCGTGGTAGCCTCAAAGTCATTTGACAGCACAGCTTAATTAGCGTCTATTAATCTCATATGCTTGTAGCACACCCATGACAGAGGCTTCAAGGACATGTAACCACAAAGGAAGGGGCAAATTTCTGCGATTCTGTCCTAAGATACAGCAGCACAAAGCAGACACTTGGATCCCAATCATCACGTTAACAGAGCGTTAAGACCCCTGGACTGCACATTACCATATTTTATTCTGAGCAAACCCAGTGCAGGCTCATCAACAGAACCTACACAGCCTTGCACACACGCTCGAGGGGATGATGTCAGCTTTCTAGCCTCTGCATCACAGCGGATCATCAGCCAACACAGTGTCACGGCTGCGGTCCTGGCTCCCAAGCAGCCACGTTCTCCTAAATTAGGTTAGCCCAGAACTAATAACAGAGCTACCCTTCTGTCTGTAGAACACAAATGTTTGTTAGGAATTTAACCAAACCTGGCATACGGCTGAGTTAAATCTTGTAACTACCAGTCATTTTAAGACAGTCTCTGTCCTCAGTGTCAGCGGGCTCTCTGACAGGTGGTAAAAACCACGTTTGTCTCACAGTTTGCTCTACATGCTCTGAGCTGCATCAGCCCACAAGTACTGCCCTGAGGGCTCTCTACAGGGACAGAGAGGTGCTGCTGAAAGTGCTGCTCCTCAGGGGGCTGGCATTCACACAGAGAGAAGATATCCAAGCCCACTTGTGACACCTGCAGAGCACGGCCCCTCTGCACCTCACCAGCCACAGCTCTCTGGTGCTGGCTGCCCACACGGCTGTGGGGCCGTGCCAGGGGCTCTCCACACCTGCTCGATGAGCTCCTCCTCATGCAGCAGATGGATCTTTGCTGCGTTGTACTGCTCCTCCAGGGTAAGGGCAAAGTGCGCGATGCTCCGGATGGAGAGCTTCTCCTTCAAGGTGAGAACAATGTCCTGGGGAAGGAAAGCACACAGGTGGTCAAACAGAAGTTCAGCACAGTTGCTGTAGATGGCATGAATGCTGTCTGAGTGCAGACAATTCTGGCCAGCCTTGGGAAGCTGCGTGGGGCAGCACTGAGGGAACAGCCAAAGCCAAGCCTTTCTGCGAGCCTGGTGGTTACCAGCCGTGTTATTCCAGCAGGGCAGCCAAGTAATAAAGGACCCTGTCAGCCAGGCAGGATAGCATTCACAGATACCCACATCCACTGCTGCCAGCCAGTGGGCAACAAAGGGAGCCAAAGGAACTGCAGAGAAACGGAGGATGATCGATTTTTTTTGTAGGGCAGAAGGACAAGGGAGAGAAACTGCAGCTTGCTGTGACAACAGTGCTGCAAGATGCAAAGTTGCAAGGTGCGACAAGCATCGCATGCATCTCCTACAGTTGCATGGCCTAGGTGCCTCAGGTCCAAAGCGCTTGCGCCACAGTCTGGAGCACTTTGTCACCTTCAATCCACGTATCTGCTGTGAGATATTCCAGCTTTCTAAAACTCTCCAACACTTTTCAAAGAAAGGGCAAAGACCTGGTGAAAAACCATTTTCCCCACCGCAGCCCAAGAAACAGAGACCACCATCGTTAGTAAAGCTCATAGCAAATGTGATGTGTTGTTTCAGTTGTGCAGAATTCTTCTGCTACACCAAGCATTGTGGAAATGACTGTGTGTATTTTTGGCAGATAGCAAACATTACAGATGGCTTTACTGTGCACAGATTGGGAAAGAACTCCCGTAACTCGCTCACTCCTCTTGGGGTGAGCATAAATATCTCACTCATCTGTTATCTCAAGTAGCACAGCAACTTTGGGAAATGCTTATCTCAGAAAGTATTTCACAAATTTGAATGTTTCTGTGAGGATGGCAATGAGGGTTTCCACTCAGTTCTCGTAGAGAAAAGTTTGTTCCAGGTTAGAGGTAAGCCAAACATGAGGAATTAATCTGTCCTTTACAAGAAAGTTCCTCACAGAGGGGCAATTCGCATCTCTCCTTTCAACTCACCCTTACTTCCTTAGCACCTTCCTTAGCTTGCTTTATTTCATTATTTCTTTTTTTGGGGGGCTGATAAAAGGAATTTCAGAATTGGGTCTTTATTGCATGGCAAATCACAACAGTTCTTGAAGTCTGGATGAAGCAGAAAAGAAACCTTTTCTTTTTCCAGAAACTCTTCATTGCACTACAAATATAAATTCCTTACTTTGCCCTTGTGTATTCTTTCAGTCAGATTCCAGAATGTCTGTTTATTAAATATCTTTTCCTCAGCAGCTGTACCACTGCGCAACATTACGTACCATTTAAACAAATTATGGCCTACCATCAACGTGCACAAGCAAAGCCCATGAACCTCAGTAAAAACAGGCTACAAAAACATAGTTGTAGGCCTTACTGTAAGCATGGGAATTATGGAAACTGTTGTATTAATGGATCTAGCAACCAGCATCTCGTATTTTGAAGAGAATTATTATCAACTTGTCTGCAAGAGTTCCAAGCACAACTACTTTTTCATCTGTAGGAAGTCATCACTTTTCATGTCTGTGCAGGGAAGATGTTTCCACCAATGCAGAAATGAGGCTGGAATATGGACAGGAGCTTTAAATAACAGCGCCCAGTTGCACTGTTCTGAGTTCACACGATACTTAAACCTGGTCTCAGCTCTCCACAGGCAAGTCAGGAGACTTGCTCTCTCTTTCAGGTACGCACATCATCAAAGCTATATTAAACAACTTTCTCCTCTGTATTTAGCCAAGTAATTTCCTAGGAAAGCAAAGTTTGCATGGACAGATGCTGACTGGTCAGTCTTCCAAGCAAGCTGTCCTCCTGCCCAATGCAGTGGTTTAACTGAGCAGATCGCTAATCACCACACAGTTGTTCACTCACTCCCCCCATTTCCAGTGGGACAGGGGACAGAATAAAAGAAAAAAAAAAGTAGAATATGAATGTATGCAGCAAGTGATGCATAAGCAATAGCTCACCACCCCCCAACCAGTGCCCAGCCAGCTCCCCGAGCAGTGGAAGAGCACAAGATGAACTCCTATGTCCTTCAAAACTCCTTCCACATTGTATCACAACCCTTTCGCCAGTTTAAGTCAGCTATCTTGATTCTGCTCCCTCCCACCTTCTTGGGCCACCCTCCACCAGCCATTTGCTGAGAACGGCCTTGACTCTGTACAACACTGCTTAGCAGCAACTATAAATACTGCTGTGTCATCTACATAGCTTTTCTCCTAAAACCAAAACATAGCATCGCACCAGACACTCTGGAGAAAACAATTCTGTCCCAGTTGAAGCTAAGACACCCAACTTTAATCACGCTTACAAAGTTGTAGTGGTCTCACAGCCGAGCTCCTACAAGTTATGTGAAAATCAGTTACTAAGAAGAATGCTGAGAATCAAAGTAATGCTTCCCCTTTAGGAATGGCAAAGAAAATCCACCTTGATCATCAGCAGGCAGCAATCCAAGGGGCACCAGCTGGCCAATGCAACCAAGAGGTTGTACGTTACACTACATGCATCCGTTTCAACTGGATTGAATAGAGGTGGGAGAACAAAGACATCAAGCATCATTACCTTTACAGTAGTGCTGGTCTCAAACCTGAAGGCTTTTGTCTGCCCATTTTCCAAGTATACCTTGAGAACATTTGGCATACAAAGAAGAGAATTCCCCTGTGGAACAAAAGAAACAGCACTAATTAATCCTGGGACATCAGGCCTCTTGGCACCAGGCTGCTCTGCCTGACGCAGCACATCCTGATATAAATCACATAAGAACAGAATGGTTGGCGTTGAAAGAAACGTTTAAAGATCATCTAGCTCCAGTCTCCCTGCAGTAAGCAGTGATGTCTTCCACTAGATCAGCTTGTCCAGAGCTCCTTTCGAACTGGCCTTGAACACTTCCAATTGTGGACGCTGATCCACAGCTTCCCTGGGCAACCTGCTCAGTGTCTCACCACCTTCATAGCAGAAAATTTCTTCTTTATGCTAATCTAAATCTACCTCCTTTTAGCTTAAAACCATTAGGCTCTGGTGCAAAAGTCTCTCTCCATCTTTCTTTTAAAACCCCACTAAGCAGGGAAAGGGTTCTGTCAGGTCTCCCCAGAAACTTTTCTTCTCCATGCTGAACAACCATAACTTTCTCAAACCTTTCTTCTTAGCAGGGCTGATCCAGCCCTCTGATCACTTCTGTGGCCCTCTTGTGGACCTGCACTAAGAAGTCTATATTCTTCTCTCCCTGGGAGCACCAGAGCTTCACTGAATTCTCCAGGCAGGGTCTCACAAGAGCCAAGTAAAGGAGAAACACCTTCCTCAACTTGCTGACCATGCTTCACTTTCTACAGTCCAGGACACCGCAGTCCCTCTGGGCTGCAGTGAACACTGCCACTGCATATGTAATTCTTCACCTATCAACATCCACATGTGCTTCTCCATAGGCTTGCATTCATCACCCAGTCTGTTCTGGTGAATGCCCCAGACCATGGGGGCTGCATTTTGCCTTTGGCCGTTTGGAACTTGATGAGATTTGCATGGGCCGACTCCTCAAGCCTGTCAAATTAAAATAAATCTTGCTCTGCTTTTGCAGCCTTCTTTTATAGCACTAAGCTTTATTCCCTCATTATGCTCCTGGGATAGAGCAAGAGAAAAAGAGCAAAACAAATACCTTTACGATAAAATTCCACCTAGTTCAACAGCTATAGATGGTTCAGATATGTCCTCTGTGGCTTGCAGAAAATACATCTTCCCTTTACCAGCAGCAGGCTGTGCTAAGGCCCCACAGTGACACCTCCCCACTGGCAGCAGCCGTGCCTCCACCCCAAGAGCTACTCAAACCCTACGACAAATACAACTTCCATGGCAGGGGAAGGCTGTAGGATTCAGTTAACACACAGAGGTGCTGAGCATCCCCCTGAGATACATCACTGCGACTTCCCAAAGAGGAGGAGGTGTCACCAGAGATTCTGGAAGTATGTCTTAAATGTGCTGGACAGGACAATGGCTCCCACTGCAAAGGCAGCTCCCTTGGGTGCTTTGGGAAAGACACCATCTTTTTGGAGCTGTCTGGAGCTGTAGCCTTCAGACCTCCACATTTTTCCCTTAGGAGAGGTCATCTGCACCTTTGTTCTTGCTTTCAGCCTTGGCCTTGTTATTCTTTGGCACTGAAAAGGCTTACTCCTTCACCCTTGGACTTGCCAATCAGCAGCACATCTTTCTTATGTTCTTGAGTCAGTACGTTTCTCCAATCTTAGAACAGTTCATCTGCCTGTCACGACAGTCTCAAGGCTGAGAACAGCATTTTTAGGATTATCTCTCCCGTGTTTCATTTGCTTTGCAACATCTTATAAATCTCACATCTTTGGTTGCTCTTGATACTGTCCACGTGCCCCGGCAGCACTACAAGAAAGAACATAAAGACACTTCTGTGATTTGTTCCTCGTTCTTCCTTTCCGTTCTGTGAGGTTCAAGCTTCTGACAGTACTACCACGACAAATGAGTGAAGGCTGCCACTGCTGCTGAGCATGAGCTCTAACTCCTTCATGTAAAAGCACAAACACACCAAAGCTTTGACAGCTTTTGGGCTCTTCATTGTTTTCAGAGAAGTGATGCTCATTTGCACCTAGCACACGTATTTTCTGTTAGCTGCACATGTTGTACAGCCAGCACACAGCAGAACTTTACATCTATACAGAAATTCTCGTATTCAGATGAAGTATCAACACTTTACACTCAGATCCAATCAACTGGCCAGGATATCCAGGTGAGGCTTTTCTCCTTTTGTGCAGGCTCTGACAGACCACTCTGAATTCATTCTGAAAGCTTCTGCTACCACTTAAGCCTGCATCCCAGTCCTGTTTTGTCTGGTATGTGGTTGATTTACTCCAGGTTACAAACAGGCCTACGTCTTCTAGTAAAACACTGGTGCTGACCTCATGATCCTAGGGGACCCTGCTCTTACGTATCATTCAGCTATATGGAAACATGTACTGAGTTCACAGCATAAAGAGGAGGCTGAATAGCACTGAGCCTCATCAACAATTTATGTTCCCAAACCACGGTTTCAGGTTTCAGCTGCAAAAGGCAGCCTTGGGCTCCTTCCAGTTGTCACAGAGATCATTTAGCAATGCTCCATTAAGATCACTTAATGAAACAGGAGTCTCTGCAGATTTTTTCAGGACTGTAATGTCTTTTTTGCTTGCCTTAATACAGCTCTCGTTCAAAAGGAGGGTGGTTCTGACTCACACAAACGGAGCAGCTGTTGTCTATGGTGAATATTGCTTTTCCAGAAAGAGGCAATAAATTTTCTCCTGCTCCCAGGCCCAGGCCAGCAAAGGAGAAAGGGTCCTGACATGCCTGTAGTCAGGACATGCAAGAACCAGAGCATTTGTACTGTGCTTGTCCAATAGCCTCGTGACATCCAGGGCACTCACTGCAGCCTGCCCCTCAGCCCTGATGCAACTGGAGATGAAAGCAAAGAAATGCTTGCCACTCAACGCTCCGCCTGAGTTGGGGCAGGTCAGCTCTCTATGACCAGAGATGGGAGAGCCCAGAGGAAAGAAAAGGGGCTAGAGGCTGTTCATCACCATGCCACGTTAAAAACATGTATGTAGATATAAGTAGATTTGATCCAATTTTATCATCTGAACAGCACCAACCCGTAGGGATAAGGATGAGGCGCATTTCATCCCGATCACTGAGCTTAGTGACACAAATTTAAGAGCTGCTCCTCTTTCAGGATAAGCTGCAAGTATTCTCACTGCATGTCCTTTTGTAGACTCACAGCTACCCAGCTCATTTGTTACCAGCCCCAGAAACCCAGTGATAAATTTGCAGCATCTTTTCAGTGAGCCACAGTCTTCTTTCACATCAGAACAGACTGTCTCAGCTTCTTATAGGTGGTCTATCACAGAAGCAGCCATGAATGCTCTGCAAAGCTCTCTGAGCGGCCAGGAAACAGTGAGCTCTAGCTTGAGCACATATGATGCCAAATGTAACTGCAAAGTGAAGTCACCTGCACCAAATGCTCTGAAGTGAATGGCATCAGGGAACTACTGAAGGCCAGGAGAGGCGATCTAGATTCTTTGGCAGAAAAATAACAGGTGTCTATGGTAGGATTCACCAATTATCTTTAGGGTCAGGATTCGCCAGAAAGTTGGGCAGAAAGTTCACACAGTGCCAAAAAGACAGAAGCAGTACTCACACCAGCTCTTCATCAGCCAAAGTGAGCAGATCTCTATGGAGATGCCAGCACCTCCCCCCATCACCCAGGGGCCCACGAACCCAGCTGGGACCAGATGATGGGATGCATACACAGGGCAGAGCCCTGGGTGCACAATGAGGGTGCAGCCACTCTGTGGCTCCCAGCTGCTCTGACCCAGCCCAGCACTGCCTGTTTCTTCCCAGCACACAATGCACCTGTGCCCCGCTCACCTGTGCGTGTCCGTTCACCAGCACTTCCTCTGCAAAACGCACTTTCACAGGGTTTGTTTTCAGCCTTGCCCTCTTCTCCTCGGTGAGAAACGATGACTTAGGGCCACCCTGAAAAAATAACAGCACTCTGTTGGCAGCTCAGCCTGTTGCAGCTGTGTGAAGAGCCAGTGGCTCGCGGAGGAGGCGGAGGACCAGGGCTGATGCCAGCGCTGCTCACATCACGTTACTTCACACCTGCAGGAGCAGGTGATGGTAGGAGTCAATAATCTTCCCAGGCAATCCAGGCTCGCTGCAGGACTCTCAGCTATCAGGACAGTGACTGCCTTCAGAGCCCAAACACAGCTGTCCAACAAGTCACAGAATCATAGAATCCTAGAACGGTGTGGGTTCAAAAGGACCACAGTGATCATGTAGTTTCAACTCCCCTGCTGTGTGCAGAGTCACCAACCAGCAGCCCAGGCTGCCCAGAGCCACATCCAGCCTGGCCTTGAATGCCTCCAGGGATGGGGCATCCACAGCCTCCTTGGGCAACCTGTGCCAGTGCCTCACCACCCTCTGGGGGAAAAACTTCCTCCTAATATCTAACCTAAACCTCCCTTGTCTCAGTTTAAAGCCATTCCCCCTTGTCCTGTCACCATCCACCCTCACAAACAGCTGTTCCCCATCCTATCTATATGCTCTCCTCAAGTACTGGAAGGCCACAGGGAGGTCTCCCCGGAGCTTCTCTTTTCCAAACTAAACAAGCCCAGCTCTTCATAGGAGAGGTGCTGCAGCTCTCTGATCATCTGATCATCTTGTTTTGCAACTCAGCTTTTACACACACTGAAGTCTATGCTGGCACACACACTGTGCAAGCAGTAGATCTCTGCTGATGATGCTTATACAATAGGAACAGGCAACCAGCACCAAAGCTTTGTACTGAAATTAGGCTTTTCTTCCCAAAGCAGGACCAACACCAGGGTCCCAGATCTGAAGAGAGCAAGGAAGGACAACCCAGCTAGCACAGACAGGATTGTTTGCTCACGAGAGATCTGGAGGAGTAAAAATGAAGGGAGGAAGTTACAGGCCATTGCCTTGCTCACCACGATCCCAGACTTGCTGAACTAAACAAGGGGAAATCCTCAGGCTGTAATGAGTATCCAGGTAGAGCCCAGAGAGGAAAAAAAAAAAAGAGATAACTGTTTTTCTACACACAGAAAGCATTTGAGGTTTGAGAGAACATCAAGAGCTTTCAAGGAACAACTTGGGTGGGTGGGGGTGGCTGGTCCACATTGGCCTTAATGCATCCTGGGATGCAGGTAGTTCCTGGCCTCTCCATGCCCTGGATAACGCTGGCAAGAGGGGAGCATCCCGTGTGCCAGCCCGGCTGCCCAGGCCAGGGAGCAGAGCTGCTGATAGTGCTGAAGAGAAGGCACTTACCGATGTGCAGCGCAGGACAGTGAGGAGGAGCTCATCACCGGCATCCCTGTAACACACAGGGATGCAGTCAGCCAGGGTCAGCACCTGCACATGCCTTTGTAACCCCTGGAAAAAGCGGGTTCCTATACCTCCCCTCCTGCACTCCTCCCCTTGTCTGCACAGCACGGGCAGGACCGTACCTGATGATGTCAGACACCCGTTCAATGGACATGTCCTCCACCATGGTAGAGTTTATCCGGATCAGCTGGTCACCTGGCAGCAGCTTCCCATCTGCGGTGCTCCCTGTGGGCAACCAGCCTGCTGTCAATCACACACAGTGGACCTTCCACCAAGTTCTCTTCTTCCCACCTAGCACCCAACTGCTGCAACAACTCCTTCTGGATGGTAAAATAAAAAGGGAAGGCGTCTGGGGCTCTGTTGCCAGCCGATGCATGCAGCTCACGTCCATGCCACCTTGTCTCCGGCCCCAGATGCTGCCACTGAGCCACCAAGCAGTGCTCTCGTGGTGCATGCATGTGCCTGGGGAGCAGTAGGAATGCTCACAAAGGTTGGATTGCTGCAGAATGACTGAAAGGGATTCCCACACCGCCTGCTGCACCACTGGTTGAGACGAGCTGCACAACTGGCATGGTGAAACCCTTCTGCCACCAGGAGAGCACAGCGATGGCCTTCTCAACTACACTGGTTGCTGAGAGGACTCCCAAAGTGCAGCAGACACCTGACCAAAAGGGTTAACAGCAGGTGGACTTCTGGTCTGAGGAAGAGGAGTATGCCAGCAGCACCTGTCACCACCAGCCTGCGGGTCAATACACAGTGCTTAATTTCTTTATGAGACAGGTTTGCACATACAGCAAACTAGCACCCACCACCTGTCTGTTTGGGCACTCTGGCATCAGGGTGCACACGTGGCACACAGAGGCAAATGTTTGGAATCATACACAGGGCTTTTAGACATAAGGCTTACAAGGATGCATTTCTTTGTGCCTCAGCATTAACAAAACACTGGTGCTTTCTGATGAGGGAAAAAAGAAAAATCTAACAGAAATTCTCCTGCTCCACTTCTTACCCCCAAAGACTCCCAGCTAATTTAGCCATGGGATGCTGACAGGAGGAAGTCACAGAATTGACACAGCCTGCCTGAGGCTGAACCCACCTACCCTCTCCACACCACTGACTCTGCCCAGCTTGGGTACATCCTTTCTCTGTCACACTGATGCCAACAGTTTGTACCCATTTAAGAAAATAATAAAAAATAGAGTTATAGTTTTTGATACTAAACTGCCAAAACAGCTTAAAAACAGAGTCAAGCCCCAGTGTTCTATAACTGGAAGAGTTGATCTGCTTGACCTAGGCAGAACTTGGGATACAGGACTGCCTGTACTAGCAGTGATCCTCTCCTTGTTGCAGCTTTTTAAGTGCAGACAGAGTTGTCAGCAAGGTGACCTCAGTGTAAGAACCGTAAGAACTCTAAGCACTGTAAGATTAGATAGAACTATTTCTTGGCATTTCAGATTCAACAGCAGAAAGAACTTGGCTTTCAAGCATCTCATGCCCTTCAAGGTCAGATGAGTCTGAGTGCAGACAATACACTAATGGTGAAGCTGAAGGCTCCATGGTGAAGGCATGCAGCTTTTTCCCCTCGGTGCTCGAGGCTCACATGCTAACCAGAGGTACCTGGTAGGAGGGTGTCCGAAGGGCCACCTGGGACAGCTTGGGTCTCAAACCCGTGGCTGTAAGGAGAGGACAGTGGTGCTCACCTGCAGTGACAGATGCGATTGTAAGAGGAAGGTCTGGGCAAATCTCGAAGCCGTAGTGATGGAGGACCAAGTCTTTGTACACTGTGACGGTGAGTTTGACACGGCTGGCAGTCTGGCCACCGCCATCGTTGGTGACATCTGTCACAGACACTCTGCCACTGTGAGACAAGAAGCTGTGATTAATTAAGATATAATCAGAAAACACCCTATCAAAAAGGCTCAGACCACACAGACCCCTTGCTTTCAATGGGATACACAAATGCGCAAAGAGGTCAGAACTTGTTCAAGTACCTACGGGTGAACACTTTGCTTTTTTTCTAGGGAAAAATGGGAGACATCTGCAAGCAGCGGCTTTCCATGTTCACTGGAAACAAGCCTGTGCTGTCTCTGATCAAAACCAATCAACAGATATCCCACTCACAAAAGACATGTTTACCTGGATGCACCATCCCGAGAGCGATGAAGCCATTTTGCTACCATCTGCTCTATCCTACATGCTTTGCGTGTATGGATTAAGTTAGTCTCCAAATCTTCCATTTATCTGAAAGTGACAGAAACCACAGGAAAACAGAATGACAAAAGATTGAGTACGTCTTCTAGACACCGTTTGGAATTACCAACTCACAGCTCCTGTGTAACAAAGAGATCAACCAGAACCTTGGGAAAACCACAGAGATGTTAACACCTTTCACATTTACGATGATTCTTCCTGCCCATCTAACCTCCCCTACCTGGTGCTTTAGTTTAGTCCACAGTGGTGGTTAAACTGCATTAACTGCTCACCAGAGAGAACGACCTATCAATCTCTGCAGTCCATTCTCTTGTTTCTGGATGCTGTGGTTCAGCTCTCTCAAGAAGGAAAAACTGAGGTTTGCTATGACCACATCTGGGATCTACAAATTGCAAGGCTGCCAAGGACTACATCAGGCAGCTTTAGAAGATCTCCAAGGAGAAAGACACCACAACCTCTCTGGAAAACGAGAGCACTGCCCAGTCACCTGCACAGCACAGAAGGGTTTCCTGACATACAGGGGGAACTTGTGAGCAGTATGTTCCAAGTCCGTCTTGCGCTGCCATAGGATACAAAAAAGAGCTTGGCTCCATCCTCTGCACCCTCCCACCAGGTGTGTATAGGGAGGGTATATCCCTCCAAGCCTTCTGTTCTACAGGCTGAACAGTCCCGCTCCCTAACCCGTCCTCGTAGGAGAGATGGTCCTGTTCCTTTGCAGGAGTCTCTCCAATAGCTCTTGCCCAGGGGAGCACAGAATTAGACATGGTGCTCCAGGTGAGGCCTCAGTGGCGCAGAGTGCAGGGGAAAGATCACTTTCCATCATCTGCAGGCAATACTTGGCCTAATATAGCCAAGGAAACCAGTAGCCAGCCTGAGGACAAGGGCATCTTGCTGGCTCGTGTTCAACTTGGTGTGCTCCAGGACCCCAGGTCTTTTTCTGTTGACCTGCTTTCCAGTTGAGTGGTCTCAGCATGTTCTGGTGCCTGGGGCTGTTCCTCCCCTCGTGGACCTTCAGAAGGCTCGAAAGCCCATTTCTCCAGCCTGCCAAGTGCTGAATGGCAGCACAGTCCTTTAGCGTGCCAGCCACTCCTCCCAGTTTTGTGCCATCTGTGAACACTGCCCCATCATCCAGACTATTAATGATGGTACTGAACAGGTTTGGGCTCAGTACTAACCCCAGATGTTCACCACTAATTACTGGAAATCACTCCAGCCAGAACTTGCACAACTGATTGGTGCCCTCTGGGCACAGCCATTCTGCCAGCCCCTGATCCACCCATCAGCAGCTTCTCTATGAGGAGCAGCCCACCAAGTCTGGGCAGACTACACCCACTGCTCTTCCCTCACCCATCAGGCTGCCCATTTCATCACAGCAGCTTTCCAAGCTGTCAAATGCTCTGTGTGAATCATGCTGGCTCCTGATGATTCTCTCGTCCTTCAGATGCCTGGAAGTGGCTTTCAGGATTAGCTGTACCATTGCCTTCCCGGGATGGAAGTGGGGCTGAGCACTCTGTAGTTTCCCAGCTATTCCTTCTTGCCTCTCCAGAAGATAAAAGTGATCTTGTCTTTCCTCCAGTCTTCAGAGACTTCTAGTGGAAGAACAGAGGGCTGGAGAATCTCTCCTACAAAGACAGGCTGAAAGAGCTGGAGGTGTTCAGCAGAGAGAAGATCCTGGAGAGACCTCACTGCAGTCTCTCAGTATTTAAAGGGGTGTCAACAAGAAAGATGAGGAGGGTCCTTTCTGCAGCCGATGTAGCAATAGGACAAGGGAGAGCAGCTTTAAAGTAAAAGAGGGAAAACTCAACTGATCACTCTATCATTGCCCCGGTAAAACAGCTCATTTCTAACTTCAACACCGTGCCTTTCAAGTTACAGAAAACCTGCAGCCACACACCAATCTGAGGATTTGTTCCAATTCTGGAAAATACTGTGGGCTGCAGGAGAGCCAAACACAAAATGATCTGCAAATGTTTGCACCTACGAAGCGTCATGAAGATCATCAACCCTTTGTATGTCAAATATTGACCAAGTCAGAATTATTATATCCACCTTTTACACTGTCTTCTGCTCAGACTGCAAGATTTGTGCGTCCCCAGCTTTTCTTTCCCTTATGTCTTCTATTCAGACAACAAGCCCAGCACGTCAGGGACATTTTCTTTTATGCTGGGACAGCGCAGAGGACAGTGGTTGATGATCCATTACAGCAAAAATATTACCAAGTTCATACCAGAACAATAAACTAGATGGTCGGAAGCTGTCAGATGAAGTATGATGCATTGTGTCTGAACACAATCTGAACTTCCCCTGCTCCTTAGCACTTTCTCCACTCCTCTGAATTCATCAACATCTCCTTTCCTCCCTGGAAGCCATTCTGGCTCGTCTCACGACTCACCCACACAACAATGAACAGAAATGGGGGTCACGAGATTCAGCCACTCTGCTCCTTCTTGAGCTTTCTCTTGGCTGCTTTTCGTGAGGCAGCACAATAAAAAACCGTGCCCTGTTCACACTGCTCCTACACCCAGCAGCATCTCTGAGCTGAAAATCAGTATCTTTGCAACCAAATAGTGCTCTCAGAAGGAAAAGTACCTTTTCCGGATGGATAACTGGGAAATAATCATAAGATAACAGTTCCGCAGCCAGGAAGACATATACACATATATATGACATATCAAACCAAGGCTTGAGCAGTCATCGCCTATGCTCCGCATGCCTTCTTCAGCCTCAGTACTTCACCTTTTCTGTCTGTTAGCTCCCCGGACACCACAACACGCACCTAACAGTGTGGCTGACACGCTCTTTGAATCTCTCTTGAGATTCAATCTTCATCCCAACGTACTTTTGAGTTCTTTAGAATTCCCCTTAGAGCTACGGAGAAAGTCCTGCTCGCAGCCACTCCTCTGCCCCAAGAAGCTCTCCCTCTGCTCAGATGCCGAGATGCCTGCAGCTTCATCTACAGATGCATCAAGACCAGTTACACACTGATGCTTTGTTACCTCTACATGCAGGTCCATCCTCTATTGCTGACTCTCATTTTCCTTCTTTGCAGAAAAGACAGGCTATCCCCTCTATACTTGTGCTGTGCTTCACAACATGGAATTTATGGAAAAAGCCTCTGAGCCTACTCAGTGAGGGCAAAAAGCTTCAGGAACAAACAGAAATGCTTGAATCCCCTAAAAAGAATGTTAAAAGATGAAAAACAAACAAACAAACAAACACAACCAACAACAAAAGCAAACAAAAACGCCAGCTCTGATCCGCATCTTCCTCCCACTTGCACCTGTTATCTTGGAAATGTTTTGGGGCCAAGCCACTGAGCACACGATTAAGCAGCTTGAGCGGACTAGGATCTACACACCTCAGACCCTTAAGCTCTGCTATAGGAAGAACAGACTTGCTGTGTATTTGCTCAACCACCGGCTCACGCAGACAACTCACGCTTGGTGCCTCAGAGGAAACCTGGATGGTTTGGGCTCTCTGGGAACAACGCTGACTTGGAGACCAGGCTAATCTCTGCGTGTCTACTTATAGGGAGTAGGGAGCATGTCTACTTATGACACAGAGAACAGATGTTGCAGGAACAGCCAGTCTTCACCAGCATCATAAATTATGCATCTGTGCCACAGCAGCAGAAGTGTCCCTCCCACACCACATACCCAGCTGAGGATAGGCTTCCTTCCCCACAGCCTCCCTTGGCTACCACAGCATCAAAGAAGGGCCATGCATTCTCCTTCTGCTTCAAAAAAAGCAGCCTTGCTCTGATCACACAGGGCTGGGACTTTGTTCACCCCAGCAGTTCACGTTCTCACTGCCCATGCAACAAACTTCAGGACACACCATGGTGCTGCTGGTAAGCAGCCCTGCAAGGTTTGATGAAGTGTAGCTGTGTGGGATGGCAGCCTTTGCTCTTCTACTGCGTTACAGTACACACTGGCACCTTGCAACGGCATACATTGCAAAGGCAGTACCAAGCCAAAACACCATCAGAGCAACCAGCAGACCGAACAGGGCTCACCTAGGGTAAGCGATCCCCCATCCTCTTCATAACACTTAGCACAATGCCTTTCCTTACGTAGCCTCTCAGTTTTGTCCCCACTGTCACACAGGCCACCAGAGAGCATCTAGAACAGACTGCCTGTGGGGAGGCAGGCAGGAGACCATGGGCAGGTCTGACTTCGGGTGGTGGAACTGCACTGAGCTCCAATAGCTGGGATGCAGTGGGAAGGACAACCTGTCTCCACTTCTCCCACAGGCGTCATCAGATGTGTACCATCAGATCAGACTAGCTGAGCAAAATCATTTTCTTCTGCTTTCAGGGGCTCCCTTGCACATGAACCTCTCCACAAAGCTTGCAAAACCTCTTGTGGTCACTAGTGATTTCCCGGGCTCTGCAGAGCAGGAGAGGACATCCTGCTACAACGTGCAGTAGTGCACAGAAGGCCCATCTGCAACACTTCAACTTGACATCAGCAGTACCGACTCATCACAGATCGACCACCCCGCACGGATGTTCCTGGAGTGCCCCCTCCAGAGTGGCACTGATGCAGTTTCAGTACCACTGAAGTTTCAGAACTGATTTGCATTTTTGAACCTTCACAGAGGCAATAAGAGCACCCCTGATAAACGATCCTAGATACATGCATGTGAGGCAAATGAAGAAGAATCCTTTTTTTTTTTTTTTTTTGCTTTACGTTTACTGGAATTTGGGGCTAAATTTACCATGAATTTGTTCTGACTATTGGGAACGAGCAGCAGTGACACACACTGCTTTGAGAACACGTGTATTTATGGCAGACGCAGTGAGACCACTCCGCTTCTTCTTTGTAGCAGACACTTTAGTACCCACAGAGCAAACGATTGGAATTTGCCTTACCACTCCAGCTGCCAGCTCTGCTGATGTTGCCAATGCAGAATGAAGTCAGACTTGGCAGGTGGGACCCAATTATTCCAACTCGCTTTCTGAGGGCTGAAGGAGCAAGCCCAGCTACGCAAGGATTAATGCGGCATTCCTACTTCCTATGTGAATTTACTGAGGGGGAAAAGGCCCTTAAGTCTTCTTCCTCCCAACCCCAAGCCAGCCTCCCAGCCACTCCAAAGCAATGCTTACAAGCACAGACAACCATGAGAACAACCAGCTCAGGAAGCTGAGCTCCAGCTCATCTAGCGCTGCACAACCTGCACAGAAAGCCTTGATGTGTGCACAGGACTGTCTGGCCATGGAAGATAATCAAGCCCTGCCTCTGACCCTTCCCTGCCAGGAACCCCAACGCTGCCGTAGCATCTTCAGCAGCTCTAGGGAGAAACGTTCCACCTTTTTTCTTATCCTTTGGTGGATGGCAACTTCTGGATCAGATCTCCTGCGCTGCAAACTAACCCCAGTGATGCTGAACTTCAGCAGTTCCCCTGGAGAAAGTGATGTCTGTGCTTTGCATGCAGTGCTATGAGGATATTGTATTCTACAGCTCTGAAAGACACATTACAGACCAAGTTGTGAAAAAACAACAACAAATGACAACACATAATCCAACACAACAGGCCTGTGCACTTCATCACATCTTTGGTGTCTTCTCACGGCAAACAAATCTGTGATCCTGCTAGCGTCCAAACTTCAGCTACTGTGGTTGGAAGGGCTCTTGCAGGCGGATTTCAGTACCAGCAAAGCTAATGATCGATCCTCAGACTGCAGCTGAGATGAAGTGGGGCTGGTTCTTGCAGAGGCTCCACTCATCAGGCATGCTATTCCCCAGTGACCAGCTGTCTGCTGCCCGCTGATCTAAGAAGCAGACAGGGGAGCAGCCGTGCTCTCTTTTGCAACGTGTCCCATCTCGTTGGCTGGGAGAACAGCACTGAGAAACCCTCTAGCTCACACGCAGCGGCCAGAAGGCCCCAGTTTTTCCAGTGGTTTTCAGAAGCCAAAAGGACTCTGCTCAGGCACTCACTGAGGTTGTTAGCAGCTAATGAACACTCCTAACTCAGGGGAGAGCTGGAGGACTTTGAAGGACATTGTGGGATCCCTCGGCCAGGGAAGGACTCTCCAACCTGGACAGCGTGACCAGGTGCAGAACCAGGTGGGTGCTGGTTCAGAAGAAGCAAATCCCACACAGCCAAACTCCTCTTTCTGTTCACCAGATAGGGGATCTGGGTCATGAAATGCATCATCTACAGAGCAGAGGCATCAGTGGAACTGGTGATATCTATCTCTGCTCCTTAAACTCTTGCTCTCCTACAAGTACCACTGCAGGGTAAGGCTGCTCTGCCTCCCAGGCAGGCAGGAGCAAGCTCAGCTCATTCCTGACAAAAATAGTTCATCGTGAGCCTGGGCTGCCCCCAAAGACTCATTTGGGACCAGGTGTCTCCGCAACAAAGCTTTGGAAGGTCAGCCACCCTCAACGAGACACTGGGACAAAACAGTTCTACAGCCTCCCATATGCTAGTTTCTAAAGGTGTTCTCTGAGATGTGATCAGGACAGAAAGCAGAACCAAAGGACCAGGATAAAACCTTCCCACCAGAACCTAAGAAAGCCTTTGCCAGGAAGATGATACCAGAGACTGCTCCAGGACCATGCTGCCATCATCGCTTCGTGTCACTGCTACAGCTTTCACAATCATATGCACCTTGCCAGATGTCACTAACAGGATTTAGATTATCCCCTGCACCCTTATGTCAGCTGCTTGTCTGATCAGCCCTGGCTATAATCGGTTTGGTGCTGCAGAACAGCCTGACTTCCAGCAAGGACTTTGCAGCTGAGCTGATGTCCCCTGTGTGACACTTCTGAGCATTTTCACTCAGCTCCTCCCTGCTAGGGAAACTCAGTGAGGACCCAGAAAATGAAAAGCTCGAGGTGTGTGGATGTGCACTGAGACGTGGGGCACACCATCACATCCTATACAGCCCCTTGTACAGCCTGTGGCTCATCTGCTGCCGTGGGCAGCCACAAAGAGAGCCTGTGTTGTGCTGCCCTGGCTCTTAGGATGGGCCAGCAGCCACACTCCCGACACAGAGTCCTCCTTCCAGAACGTACAGTCTGAAAGGATGAAAGCTGAGCCATCATGTGGAAACAAAGCCATATGAAACATCTCAGCAATCCGTGTCAGAAACACAATGTGCCCCAGCTACTGCCCCCACAGAGCACTTCCAAGCTGTAGTATTTCCTGGTTTACTTGGCATCTGAAATGGAAAGATCTTCACTGTTTAGCACTTTTTTTTTTTAATATCATGGAAAAAAATTACCACTCCTGCTTGCCTTCTAATCCTAATGAAAGCCTAAAAACAGCTGCTGCCAGGAAGGTAATCAAACAAAGGAAAAATGACACCATCTCCACCTGCTTTGAGTGCAAAGTCTTTAACTGAACGCTTGGTAGCACAGGAAGTCAAGAGATTGTACCGCAAGCCTTGCTGCTGATGAAGGCAGCCTGATGCAAACACTGCGTGCGGACTTCCAGGAATATCAGGGGTAACTGAAGGCACAGCTCTCTTGCTGCCTTTCCTTGCATATTCCAAATACCTGAGCACTCCGATCGTCCTGTTCCCACCGTGCCTCTCAGCACCCATGGAGGCTTTATTACACAGGACGTGCCACTTGGCAGAGGGCTTCTCAGAGCCTCCCTCCAGGTGCTGCTCACTGGGGATCCTGGCTTACAATAGACGTGCCCTGTGGAGCAGCACGACCCGGGGACAGAGCAGTCACGGATCAGAGAAATGACATGCATGTGACCCACTCAGCCTGCAGACGTGCTGTTTGCTGCTGGGGCACAGAGCTGCTCAGGACCAGCAGAGCTGAGACGCGTGCCTTCCATGCCCAAGCGCTGAGCAGGGCCCTGCTGCAGCAGAACAACGGAAGAGACAGAGCAGCTGCTGACCATCCGAAGGATCACCTGCAGGTTCCAGTGAGCCACATCACCCACAGCAGTTATCTCGAGTATACCCATTCTCTAAGAGGCCTGGACAATCACTGTCATTTGGAATCCTGAAGAATAATCCAAGTAATGCTTGGCTGGAAGCAGGGAGGCAGGAGCGTGTCTAGGAACAGGCACAAACATCAGGAAAGCAGGCTGACCACATGCTACCAGACACTTTGGAGGCTGTCCCTGTCACTGGTTTGATTGGACTTACTGGCGGCCAGATGCTATTATGCTGAACATAAGCTGCATGCTGCTGCCTACCCCCGCCAAACTGCCTGGTATTAGCTTTCTTCCTGAAGACATTTGCAACAGTTTAAGAACCTTCTGCAGACCTAACAGGCTTCACATCTGAATTAGCTCTAGAAGACAAGATTGTGGACTTATGCATAGACTTCAGGCGCTGAATAATAATCATATCAGCAAGTGCCCTAGGGGAGAGGTAAAAGCTTCATGCTCCATTACACACGAAAGGAAGAAAATTATAAAGATAATGTGTAACGAAGAAAAAGGACAAAAAGCAGTGCCTCTCCTCTGAATAGCCTTCACTTCTAAAACTAGATTTGTGTGGAAGCATTAAGATTTTCATCCCTTCAGCTGTATTTCTCTGGACAAGAGCCACCAGTGTATTAGGAATGTTCCCCTCTAATTTCCTGACTCAGCTTTCCAAGAGTAACTTTCTATTCAGCGTAGCACACTCAGATCCCCTTCCCCAGCCCCTGTGTGCTCAACAGCACTCAATCAAGAAGCTCCCACAAGCAGTGCTTTCATTCCACTTGCAGTTTGCACAACAGGAGGGAAGAAAATTCAACAATTCAGTGCAGAACTCTATGTACCAGCACTGGTCTCCATGTTGTGGTGCAGACCTTGAAGCTGCAAACATGGATCTGAAGACCACTGACCTCATGGACAAGCTCAGGACAGGCAATGCAACGGGTTCCCCCACATCTGCAGGTAATCTTGCATGTAGGCTGTCACTACTCTTGAGGCCAGTATATGGAGAAACAACTTCTGCACAGCCTTTTGACAAGTGCCATGAATGGCGTAAGGGGAAAGCACGTGCTCTTGAAAAATGCTGGCTTGTGAATTTCATGCTGCATGTGGAGCCACTGCACAAGAAGCCCAGGACCTTGCCTTCAGATTTAACAACGCCAGGCTCTTTGGAAACATGAGAATCATAGAATCACAGGATCACAGAATGGCCTGGGCTGCAAAGGAGCACAGCACTCATCCAGTTCCAACCCCTGCTGTGTGCAGGTCACCAACCAGCAGACCAGGCTGCCCAGAGCCACATCCAGCCTGGCCTTGAATGCCTGCAGGGATGGGGCATCCACAGCCTCCTCGGGCAACCTGTGCCAGTGCCTCACCACCCTCTGGGGGAAAAACTTCCTCCTATTATCCAACCTAAACCTCCCCTGCCTCAGTTTAAAACCATTCCAGCATGAAAGGCAATGCTCTATTTGCTAGCAGCTTGATCAGAGAGTAATTTACTAAAATACAGAGGTGAAACCCAGGATACATTAGACAGCATTACAATTGGAAGCATGTGCTGTAAACCTGCTACCCACAGCCAAACTGGGGAAGCAAAGGAGTCTGTATGGCAAGCTCCACATTTGGCTGCAAGCCCAGCTGCACTCATATGCTGGCATTTCTGCTGCCCAACCACCCTTTCCCACAGTGGTTGTAGCTGGCACAGGCGGTGCCAGCTTGGTGGAAACAAACTTTACCTGCCATTTCCCAGAAGGGATCACCAACTTCCTTTAAGCTTTCTTCCCCTCCTGAACATTCCTGCCCTTCTGCTCAATCCGGGAAAGGCCTGTCTCCATACGGCCAGCTCCACCATCTTGTTTGCACAACAGGGACATCCCCTCCCTTTCTATAGTGCTGCATTCCTTCAGATTGTTTCAGTGCCCCTCTGCTTTTGGTCTTGTAACCCAGTTTGATGCCTGAGCTAATTCATCAGCCTTTCCAGAGCTGCACTGGCCAATTCGGAAAAGCAGAGATGGAGCAAGGGTGAGATGCCTCCCCAGCTAGCGTGATGTGGAATTGATGCAGGGAGAATGAAGTTCCACCTCACAGGATTCCAGATCAAAGCTACAGCTTTGATTTTATCAGGTAGTATAACAGTTCTCCTAGCATTTCACCCTGTGGTGTTACAGGGAGCACTGACATGAAAGCGGGTGCAACAAACAACAAAGGAAAAATGCGAGAAGCGATTCACTGAGGGCTTCCCAAGGTGACTGCCACTCCATCCGCAGTTTTGCAGACCATTCTGATAGTAGGAGTGCTCCAGAAATAGGTTCCTGTGACTAACAGGTTTCCTCACATTTCTGGTCATACACCCCTTTAGTCCACTCAGCCTCATCAGCATCTCACAAACAGGTAAATCTGACACACAAATCTGATGGGAAGGAGAATCACAGAATCCTAGAATGGCCTGGGGTTGAAAAGGACCACAATGATCATCTCGTTCCAACTCTCCTGCTGTGTGCAGGTCGCCAACCAGCAGACCAGGCTGCCCAGAGCTGCATCCAGCCTGGCCTTGAATGCCTGCAGGGATGGGGCATCCACAGCCTCCTTGGGAACCTGTTCCAATGCCTCACCACCCTCACTGCCTTACTTAAGTGTGTATTCAACAATGGTGCTGCAGAGGTGGCACAGCAGGAACATGGCACAACATGAGGCACAGATCGGCTGGTTCATTCAGAACAGGTTGCCCAGGCAGAGTAACACACACAGCCACCCTGATCCCACCCCAGGCAGAGTTTTGCACAGAGACAAAACAACGCCATCACCCTGGTCATGGAAACGACCTCTGCTGAACACTGCGTCCATCACCTGCGTGTTAAAAACACTCAGACTTTGTCTCCCTCAACCTCCTGTGAAAATTTCCTCCTAATATTTTCCCATTGTGGTTAAAAAGATGGTATCATCAACTCAAATCTAAAACGGAGACTTTTCTTTTGGGGAAGCATCTATAGCTTCCTCCTGTGCAACAAAATACTAACTCACAGTGTCTGGTGTGAGACTGGGTCAGAGGTCACCCAACAAGCTACGTGCAGTGAGAGGATTCAAGGACCTCAGCATTCAAGGTCGCCAGCACTTCATTGTCAGGCATAACAGGAGAAGCTGCTGAAGCCAGTTATTAATTCCAATAGTATCTCAGAATCATTATGGCTGGAGAAAGGCTTTTAAGATCACCCAGCCCGACCCAAACCCATCGCCACGACGCACACTACCCACGTCCCTCAGTGCCACATCTCTTGACGACCTCCAGGGGCGGAGGTCCGCTACTTCCCTGGTCAGCCCGTTCCAGGGCCTGACCATTCATTCCTTCGGAGAAGAAATTTTTCCCAATATGCAACTTGAAAGATGGATATCAGAAAAAGCCTTTTTCTGGCACGGCTTTCAAGAAATAGCCGAGGCAGAGCAAAGGCGGCCGCAATGTGTCCTGCAACACCTCCTCCAGCCGAAGCCATCGCTCCCGAACGCCCCGACGGCCGCGCTGCTCCGCACCCCCCGCACGCACCGCACCGGCCCCGCGCTGCCCTCTCCTCCCGCCGCGGCTCCCGCGGGGCTGCCGGCTCCCTAGGCATCCCTCGGACCGGGGCCGCCCCGTTACCTTCCGCAGAGAGCCGGGCACGGAACTGCGACGGCGGCGGGGCAGGGGCAGCCGCTGTCCGGCAGGGAGGGCGGAGCCGGGGCGGGGCAGGGGCAGCTCCTCCCGGGGCCGCGCCTGCACATCCCGCACATCCCACTCACCCCGCACATCCCACACATCCCGCTCATCCCGAACATCCCGCACATCCCGCTCACCCCGCACATCACCCCGCACATCCCGAACATCCCGCACATCCCCGTGGGGGATCGCAGGGAGGAGGGACCCTTCGCTCCGTCCGCTGTCCGCTCTCTTTCCCCGTCTGCTTTGGAGCACATCCCCGCAGGGGAGCCGTGCGTTTGGACCCAAAGCGGCTTCGCCCGTTGAAAGATTTCAGACGGTCCCCTGCTCGGAAACCTGCGCAGCCGGGCCGCTCGGGTCTGCCCCCTCGGCTGCGGCTGTCCTGCCCAATCTCTCCCCCTCTGGTGATCCCACGCTGCCGGCTGCCGTTGTTTTTGTTTGTTTGTTTTGTTTTGTTTTGTTTTGTTTTTCTGTGGGGAGTCCTTCTGGCTCTGCACGGCGTTTCCAGTCAAGTCCCAGAGCTCAGTCTCTGCCGACTGAGAAGCCCAATCCAGCAGCCCGGTAGAGGGGAAGCTGCTGTCTCTCTTGGCTGCAGGTCCAACTCTGAGTGAGGCTGAGAACGTGCTCCCCAAAGGCAGGCACGAACAGGTATGCAGCAGTACCTGTGGCCATCACGCAGACACCAAGCAGCTCACCGAGCGTCCGTGCAGACAGCACGAACAGCCTCGCGTTGTTCCCCTCTCCGGAGTGCTTAACGTGAAAGTTCATTACTGAGAATCGTCCCCACAGCAAAGGAGTGTTTCCCCACCCGGCTGCCAGGGCACAGCGCTGGCTCCTGTTGAGCCATTTGCCGGTGCCTGCAGGGTCTCACTTCCAGCGACCACCGCTTTGCTCCTCACCCACCCGATCCTGGCTGGATCTAAGAGCCTGCATACACACTGGCAAACCTGTGCTGCTCCAGGTGTTGTACTGCTCACACATGAGCCCCATGCATGCACTCCCGTACCAAACAGAGAGCCCAGGAAAACAGCTAGAAGTGGAGCTCAGAAAGAAAGCAGGACAAGCTGTGCTGACCACAGGGCACAGCCAGGCAAACATCCTGACCAGCAAAGTAATTACGTGCTGTTGGCCTGTTTAATCCCCTTTTCTCACACTTCTGCACATTTGTTCTCCTCGGGCCACCTCAGTGTGTGACTTTTGGTTCCTGCCTGAGCAGCTCTCCATAAGCTCTGCGCAGTTCTGCAATGCTCTTCCCCTGCATTCCATGTCTCCGGTCTCTGGCAGAATCCTGAGGATGCCCGAACTTTGGCTCCTCAGCGTAGGTTTTATGTCTCTGCTGGGACAGTGTGCCTCTTCTGCTGAGTCCCTGATCTGAGTTTGCCTGCCTCTGTGTCCCCATGTTCCTCTGAGTTTGTGGAGATGGACTCTGATGGACTGGTGGCTGCTGGGAGCCAATGGAGCAGGGTATCGTCGGGGTTCTGCTCCTGCCATGGTTCTCTGTGTGCTTTTCTGTGAGCATGCAAAGGAGCTTTTGTTACACAGCACAGTGTGCAGAGCTCTTTCCACTGATGTGGACAGAGAAAGTGGGTACAGGTCCACCTGGAGGTTACCCAGCTCTACACAAATGGGGACACAGGAACACGCACCCAGTGTGTCAGCAGTTCCTCTCCTTCTCTGACACCAGTCTCTGCTGTAAAAAATGTCCTGTTCTCTATTTAAACTCCCTTGCTTCTGTCTGCAGCCCTTTATTTAGCACTGGGTTGGGCAGGAAAAGAAGAGTTGCCTACTGAAAGGTATTGATTTTTTCTGTTTTGTGCCTTTCTGGTTTTGCTTTTTCATACTCCCTAATTAGCTGGAGTATTTCTGCACTGCAGTTCCTTCTGCCTCTACCTCTGATGCTCTCTATGCTCCTGGCCCAGGAATTGCCCTTTTCCCAGATCAACACCCACAGAAACTATGATGATTTTTCACTCCTGCTGATGTAAAAGATTACTTTGGCACCATTCATCAGTATCTGATCAGTACTGTTTTGTGATTACTGAACTTCACCAAACACTGAACTTCACCAAAAACAAGATTTGGGCCTGCCATCTGTACCTAAAATGACATTAAACAGTGCCCTAGAACAAGTTTTGCATCAACTGCTAATTCATGCAGCTTTCCTGGACAGTTCACATCACACCCCTATTCTTACCAGTGCTGATGGGTATGTTTGCAGAGCAATCTACACAAGGAGCAGAACCTTAATTAAAAAAGAAATTAAGCCATAGTTGTCCGTCTTGAGAATGAAAAGCAGAAGCCACTAACTAGAGGAATAAGAACTCCACGCAAAACTGCCAGATGTATTAGATCTGTATCTGCGTGCTGCGGAGCTGAGCATGGACATCTCTTCTCTCTGGTTATCCCCAGTTTGAGAAGCCTGGGAGCATTTATGCAGAAAGCTGTGACATGTTGCCTACAAATGGTGCTCTTCCTTGCCCACATTTTTATTGTGTCAGAGCAGACCTACGAAGGCTTTTCATCTGGGGAAACATTTAAACACTATTTGGAAGCTTCCAACCCATTGCTGCTCACCTGTGGAGCTGTTCCAAGGAATGAAAAGATACCAAAGCTCTGGGAGCCCGTTTTTGCCATGAACTGTGCCTGTGAACCTTGCATGTTCTGTGACCCAGAAGATTGCTCTGGAATTGCTGGGCATCAGAATTCACGGAGCTGAGCCTCATGAAGAAGAGTGACAAATACCACGGAGGAGAAAGGACCTCAAATTTTGCATGTCTGAAGAAGAGAACTTCAGTGGCCTCGTCAGCCCATCTCTCAGAATTACTTGCTGTGCAGTGGCTGGGCTGCCGGGTCACGCCTGCAAGTTTTTGGCTCTATGAGCTCTGCAGGAATGTCTCGAGTTCTCTTCTCAGCAAAGAAAGCACAGCTTTGTCCTTCAGCCCTCTGAGTGAGAGCAGGCACATTGCTGCCCAGCCCCTTCTGTGGTGCTTGGTCCATCAGAGAAGGAGCTCCAACTATGTAGACCATAGTCTACATAGACTATACAGGTGTCTGTATGCAGACAGCCTTCACCAAGCTTTTTTTTAAGGAAACAATTTCAGATCACTCAGCAAGGAATTTGCAAGTGGGCCCTTGAAGCAGGAACATTCAAGTACATGAGAGCCAAATTACATGGCCTACAGTCTGCCCCCGAGGCTTCTCATTTTCTTCTTACACCTTTAGGAACACATTTCAAAGACAGAGAGCTCAGTAGGGAGCCCCTATATTTTACATCTTGCAATAGGAGAGAAAGAGACAGGAGAGACGTTTCTGTTAATGATGCACGTGAGCAGGAAGTATTTCTCCAAAGGGCTCAAACTCACCCAAGCTGCATCATATATAGCATTATATTCTGGCATTCTTAAGAGCATCGGAAGAGGAGCCTGTCAGACTGTCTGACCTTTCTTGTCATCTTGGAGGCAGACTTCAGCCTGGCTGGCAGGTTCTGGTGATGAACTGAGCTTTGCTCCTGCCTGGGCCTGGCTGCTGGAAGATGGAGCAGCCTCGCCTCTCCTGATCTGCTGTGTCCTGCATGGACAGCCAGGGATATTTTTGCTAACAACCCAATTGCAGCAGTCTGGCAGAGGCACAGAGAGGAATGTTCCCACCAATGGGACACAGAGATAAAGGGAGATACATCCTAGAGGGGACCAGGGAGCTGGGTGAAAGTATGACACTGCTGTGAAGTGAGAGACTCCCAACCCAAGGTGCCCTGTTTGAGTGTTTGCCACTGTCTCTTCACAATGCATGTCTCTCTGGACCACACTGTATCTTTTCACTGTGCCCACAGTGATGCAGTATTGAGGTGAGGGCACAAGTCCTCCCATGCTGGCATTGTTCCACTCTCCTTAACAGCACTATTCAGATTTATGTTGCTGTAGAATCAGTTCAGGTGTGTTTTTGCCCCATGTCATGCACTCAGTTTATGTAATACCCAGAGCATCCTGTGGGTTTGAACACTGCTTTATTTATTGCTACTTGATCTGCAGAAAAATAATACCTCTCCCACAGTTCTGACGTCAGCAAAGGATGCAGCTCTCCCCAACAGCACTCTGCTGAAGGCACTCCTGCGCGAGAATGTACGCAGTCTCCTCCCTTGTCCTTAACAGAGGTCATTACCATAGGGTTTCCAATGTCTCTGTTTTCCATTTAAGCTCTTTAGCATTCTGCTTCCCCTTCAGATTAGCTGCTCATTTGACAGCTCTGCTACAGCAGTGTTAAAAGGAGCCACGCCGTTTCCATTTTGGATTTTGTCATTCAATTAAGCTATCCGTGCTAAGATGTCTTCCACCCTATACAGGCACTGGAAGAATCGTGCTGGACAGATGTGTTTGGCACTGCAGACTCTCCTGGACCAACAAAGCCAACATGAGTTGCAATTCACACCGGGCCTTCTGGCTGGAATTAGTTGAAAGGAGCAGACTTCAGGTCTGGTCCAGTGAGAAGCAGAGCTCTAACTGTGCGTACTCAGATGCCTATCTGACAGAACTTTGTCTCTTCAGTGAGATGGGGATGATTTTACCTGCTGCAGAACTGAAGTGAGAGACTGAACGGAGGGAAAGCTGTGCCCCCTCTGGATATCTGTTACCATAGATGGGGGTAGTCTGAATTCTGTGAACACCAGTGTTGCTGCACAGCTGTCCCAGGCACTGCATACAATGGCTGGATTTGCCCATGTACCATTTGAGTAGACAAACTGACTGGAAACTTGCAGAATTCCTACATAAAAGCCCTCGTCCTGTTCCATAACCTTCCCTCCAAAGGCTACAGATTCAGACCGGAAAACACATCAAATGAAAAAGGAAGTTATTTAGTAGTGACTGTCTTAAGAAACAAAGAAAGAAACAGCTTGTGCAGTGAACTGGCTGACCAAGCTCCCAAGGTGACACACTGCCAGGGCTGTCCTTTCTGGGAAGGTCTACTCAAGCATTTTCCTACGCAAGGGAGACACAGCCTGCAGCACATGAACCTGCCTAGTTTGGGTTACGCGGCATTTCAGCCAGCTGGACAGGCGCTCTGCAGACTGGGCCACGTTCATGTCTATCATCACATAATACTACATTAAAGTACACAGGTCTCTCAAGTCTCTCCCCAGAGGAAGACAGCAGCAGAAGCATCCCTGGCCACTAGGAGAATGTGGGTTTTGTTGTCCAGCAGCAGCACTGGTCAGAGTCTCACCTAGGACTTGCTGCTGTCTACCTTAACTGACGGTGCTCCCTGTGCTGTTACGCTTCGCTATTGCAGCGTGGGCATCACCTCCTCGTGGCAACCCAGCCTCCACAGACTGATAATGCAGATGGGCTTAACCACCTGGCCAGCTGGTTCTCCCCATGTCCTCCTGGTGTCCCAGCACTTGGGTCTCGATAACGCTGATGACTTTTGTCACCATGCCCATGGGTGCCCCCACACCCTGAGATCAGAGAGGTGGAGGGAGAAAGGGATGGGTGTATACATCCTGCTTATGGCTGTTTGCCTTGTTGCTGGTTATATATTCCACAGCTGAGGAGCAGAGGGTGCCAGTCACGTGCCACTTCCTCCTCACTCTGCCCCTGCTGCACATGGGGTACCTCCATGGGATGCTATGCTTCCTGAGCTGACCCTGCGTGGGCTTCCCACAGGCTGCAGCTCTTCAAGCACTGCTCCAACTTGAGTCTGTAACCATAGAGCCAATATTTGTAACCAGTAAATCTTACAAGGCACGAATGTCCAACCTTTTGTTTTGCCTGGATCACGCTGAGTGAACTGGAACTGCCTTGGGCCGCACACACAAAGGCTGCCCTGGAAGCAGTGCCTCCTATTCGTTTCCATGGAAAGTACAAGAGATACAAAAACAGGGAACTGCTGGGATGTGTGATCTTGTTTGTGTGAAACTGATGTATCAGTTTCTCGTTTGATGTCCGTGTTTGCAATTCTTAGTGAGCTTAGTGAGCTCTCACAGAGATTTTTGATGAAATTTTACTCTCCCCGTGCTTCCTCCTTGAAAGCAGCCGTTCACAAATGGACATACTGCCAAAAGTGATGACATGTGTGAGGTGAGTTGTGAAGTGAGGAATGGTTTTCTCTGGTAAAATAGGGCTTGTAAAAGTAAAGAGATGCAGTCAGATTTTTTGGTTGAATATCTGACTGCTGGTCTATAGACTCCATTTGGAAATTCCCAGGTATTGCATTTGTGTTGACTGACTTGAAAACAGAAATGTAAATAGACAAAACCAAAAAGATGTTTTCAGCAATCTTGAAACCGATTCTCAAAGTCCTTTATCCTCTATGGAGAGCACAGCTGTGTATTTTTTTTGCAGCCTGTAGGACAATGAGCTCGCAGCAGTGCCACCAGGTTCACTCACTGCCTCAGCTTTGCCAGCACAAGGTCCCTTTTGGAGCCAGCTGGAGATGGTTCTTTCCTAACGTGGGTCAACTTCTGGACTCTCCTCACAGATTCCCCCCCTCCAAGCAAAACTTTGCCATGTCAATGCAGTGCAGTGCATCCACCCCAGATTTAACGTGCATGGTGGGAGAGAGGACGTGGCCATACACCAAACCTGAGGAGCAGGGGGGAGTACACATGTGTGAGGGAGAACTTTTCCTTCAGTTTCAATTAGCAGACGCATTATTTTCTTTCCAGGCTGGCTTGGTGAAACCCAGAAAAAGTATCTTTGCACAGTCAGACTGACAGTGTGGAGCCCATAGAGACAGAATCTGGAGAGGCAAACTGAAGTGCACTGGATAGATGGAGAAATTATTTTTGTTTGTACAAACACAGCCATTAGTGTACATATCAGTATTGATTCTTCTGATGGGGTGAAAGGGTCAACATGGTAGGTAGCACCAAGGCTCCAGCATTATCTACTTCACCTCCCTCCTGTGCTTCTGCAAGACTTCCCCTGTGCCTCAAAAATCCCTTTGGTACACACCAGTGATAAACATCCTGACCTGATTCCAGCAGGGGAGGTTCCTGGTATTTCTCTATTTTGTTGGCATATGTTCAAGCAACTAGAGAAAACTGATATTCCCTAAGGGGAAGGAGTGCTGTCCTTTCAGGTGGCTGATGATCCCTCTCCAGGATGCGGGTGCGACTCTGGAGAACAAGGTATGAAGATCTCCTTCACAAAACATATTCATCATGGAGGTGCAAGGTGCCTTGCTGAGGTCCTTCCTTCTCCCCCACAAACGTGATTGAGAAAAAGAATAGTTGGTACAGATTTTATTTCTGAGTACTATTTCCTGCCTGCTTTCTTCACTAGCTGTGTCTTACCCCAGCACCAGTGCTTGAACTGTAAGAAATCCAGATTGTCACGAGCATCTCCTAAACCAGATCCTTGGGCAGCACTGCTGGGGCAATCCCTCTGCCCTGCCCTCCCACCAATCCCTCTGCCCTGCCATTTTCACTGGACGTCTCTGTCCTAGGGCTTGTGCAGCTTGTTTGCACCTGTGTACATTCCTAGAGCCACAGAACCTCCCAAGGTGGAAGAGACCTCATTGTGGCCTTCTACTAGTTAAAGAGGCTCTACAGGAAAGTGGAGAAGAGACTTTTTATCAGGAAGTGTAATGATAGGACAAAGGTTAAGGGCTTTAAACTGAAAGAGGGTAGGTTTAACTATGATCAAGCATGCCCAGTCCTCAGCCTGCAGGCCCACACACAGCCCAGCAGCTCAGTGCAGCCATCCGTGCCCAGCACCATCATGGCAGCAGCTCTTCCTGCCTTGGGTAAGGCACATATCACCTCTGATCCCAGGCAACAGGGTGGTAAGGAGAAAGCTTTCTTCACCCTCATCTTCTGGGCCTAAATTAAGCACGCCCCTCCAAGCTGCAATAGGACATGAGCATCCAACCTTCTGGCTCACCCGAGTCACACTGAGGGAAGAGGAATTGTCTTGGACCACGTATAAAATAAGTAACACAGTTAACTTATATAACTAAAAAAAAAAAAAAACGCTTATTTTAAAATATATTTTTTTTATTAAAACACAAATAAAAGAGTGCATCGAAAACAGTAAACTAGTGGGAAGCGTGATCTCATCCTTAGGAAGCTAAGACATCAGTGTAGTTCAATAGCAGCGGCTGCAATTCTGGGTGAGCTCCCAAGATGTCCTTTGGAGATTTTTGATGCAGTTTTACTCCTGTTGCACTTGGTTCTTTCAAATTAGTTGTTCACAAACATCACACCTAGTGCTGAAAAGCAACAACGTGAATAAGGTGTGATTGCGAAGCAAGGGCCATTTCTCTCTGGTAAGAGAGCTCTCATAAAAGTCTGACAAAGAGGGATGATCCATTTTTTGAGTTGAATATCCAACGGCAGCTCTATGGAGTCTATTTGAAAATGCGCAGGTAATTTATTTATGCTGAGTGAAAATGGAGTTGCAATGTACCAAAACAAATGATGGTCTTTTTTTTTTTTTGCAATCTTGACACCAGTTCTCAAGTTCCTCCATCAAAACGGAAAGCGCAGCTCTGTATTTTTGCAGCTCGCAGGGCTGTGTTTAGGAAACCTCTCAGAATGTGCTGCGAGGCAAAGAGGCTTGCAGCTCATTACATTGATCCCAATCCCTTTGAATTCAGACTTGGAACAGAGTCAAGGTCTTGACTGAGCAAGAGCATGCCTTTATTTGTTAGAAGATGGGTGAGGAGGGGGAAAAACGAGAAGGAGGTGGAAAACAAAGGAAAGAATAGCAAGTCACCACAGCAGATCCCATGATGCCCTGAGGGTCCATCCTCCTCCTTCTTCTGGGGTGGTCGAGGATGTGTGGAGGTGAGCATCGCTAGCTGTGGGGTTGGCAGTGCCTTTCATGCCATGCAGTGGTCCCTTCCAATTGGTGCAGTGCCTGGTATCACACACTGTGCACATGCTGTGCCAGCCGTGCTTCTCCCTTCACATGGTGGTTGTGGAGGGTCGTGGCTGGGGGACACCCAAGGACACCTTACGCACGGCGACTAACTCCTGACTTCTCCATTGCACTGGGGCACAACATGTGTTTGTTCTGCACCTTTGCTAAGAGTGCTACAGTACAGTTTTTGCCCTGATGCCTTCACAAGGCTGTTAATTGTTTGTCACATCCAGTTAGCTGCATGTCCATCTCTTAAGCAATTAGAAAGGGAGCGAGAATGGGAAACAAGCAGGAGAAGCTGGAAGCCACGATGCTGTTTGAAAAGCATGATGTAATTGCCAACACTGAACCCTGGTGGGATGATTCCCAAGACTGGAATGGCTATCAATGGCTATCAATGACTACAAGCTCTTCAGAAGGCACAGGCAAGGAAGGAGGGGAGGAAGTCAGGGAAGGAACAGAATGTGAAGAGATGTCCCTTAAGAATGGCCATGAGCAAGACAAGGTGAGAGTTAGAGATCAAGGCAAGAAAGGAAGCCTTGTGGCTGGTGCCTGCTACAGGCCACCCAATCAAGCAGAGCCTGCAAACGAGGTCTTCTTCCTCCGGATACAGGAGGCATCACAATCACAGGCTCTTGTACCACTGGGAGATTTCAACTACCTGACATCCGGAAAAGCAGCATGGCAAGCTGCATGCAATCCAGGAGACTCCTGGAATGCACTGAGGATAACTTTCTGAGTCAAGTAATATAGACGGTCCCACCAGGAGGAATGGAATACAGGGCCTGCTGCTCAGCAGTGCAAGTGATGTGGTTGGTGATATCAGGCCTGGAGACTGCTTGGGCAGCAGTGACCATGCAATGCTGGAACTCACATTCCTGAAGGATATAGGACAAAGAGTAAAATCAGGATGCTGAATTTTAGAGAAGCCAACTTCCAGCTCTTCAGGGAGTTAGACAACAAAACCACCTGGGAAACTGTCCTGGAGGACAACAGAGAGGAGCAGAACTGTCAGATCTTCCAAGAAAACTTTTCTTAGGGTGCAAGTGCTGATCATCCTCAAGTGCAGGAAGTCAAGAAAGGAAAGCAAAAGAGCATGGCTGAGCTGGGAGCTACTGGAGAGCAAGAAGAAAATGCACAGGTGGTGGGAGAAGGGACAGGTAATGTGGGAGGAGTACAGGGATGCTGCTAGGTTGAGTAGGGACAGGGTCAGGAAGGCCAAGGCCCAACTGGAATTGGACTAAGCAAGGGGTGTAAAGAAGAGTAAGAAAGGCTTCTATAGGTATATCAGCTGGAAAAGGAAAGTCCAAGAAGGTGCACCCCTCTTTGTAAGCAATACAGACAGGGTAGTAATTGCTGACAAGGTAAAGGTACTCAACAACTTTTTGCCTGAATTCACTGGCAACTGTTTTTCACACATCCCTTGAGTGGATGGGTTTGAAAGTAGGGGCTGAGGGGACAATGTTCCTCACACAGAAAATCAGGTTTGTGATCACTTGGGGAATCTGAGATCCTGATGAGATGCATTCCTGAGTCCAGAGGGAACTGGCTGATGTAGTCACCAAGGTATTCTCGATGACATTTGAACATTCATGTTGATCAGGTGAAGACCCTGATGACTGGAAAAAAGGCAGTGTCACACCCATTTTTTAAGAAGGCTAGGAAGGACGACCCAGGGAACTGCTGACCTGTCAGCTTCACCTCCGTATTGGGAAAGATCATGGAACAGATACTCCTGGAAGCTATGCTAAGGCACATGGAAGAGAGCAGAGGGGATACGGGAGGACCAGCATGGTGTCACCAAGGGCAAGTCTTGCCTGACCAACCTAGTTGCCTTCTACCATGGTGTGACTGCATCAGTAGATGAGGGAAGAGACTCTGACATCATCTATCTGGGCTCCAGTAGGGTCTTCTACATGGTCCCCAAAACATCGTTCTCTCCAAATTGGAAAGATATGCACTTGATGGGTGGAAACCAGCTGCAGGACTGAACTCTGAGAGTGGTGGTCAACGGCTCCATGTCTGGATGGAGATTAGTGATGGGCAGTGTCCCCCAGGGGTCAGTGCTTGGGGCCTTTAATATCTGCATCAGTGACATCAACAGTGAAATTGAGCGTACCCTTAAGCTTGTGGATGCCAAACTATGTGGTGTGGATGACATGCCTGAAGGATAGGATGCCAACCAGAGAGATCTGGACTGGCTGAGCAGTGGGCCCAGGAAATCCTCAACAAATCCAAGTGCAAAGTCCTGCATGTCATGGCAAACCCTGCTATCAGTAAAAGCTGGGGAACGTAAGGATAGAGCACAACCCTGTGGAAAAGGACTTGGGAGGTGTGGATGGAAAGCTGGACATGAACCAGCCTCTTAGCTATGTATTCATCAGATGGGATTTCCTGGTCCTCTTGGAATCCCTCCACACCACTGAAACGACAGAGGAAAACCCCCTCCGTACTCTCGCTCCATCAGCTAACTGCCCCAGTCTCCTGAAGCCCCTTTTGATAGCCCCCAGCCTTCCCTTGGCAGCCTCACCACTGCCAGCAGCCTGAGCTATCAGGGAGGGATAGTGATCTGAGGAGTGAATCAGGCCAAGAAGTTTTCTAGCAATGTCCCTGACCAAAGCCCCAGAGCAGCAATACACTTCCTTACTAGAAGAGTGTGGTCCACACACTGGGCCCTTTATTTCCCTCAGAAGGGAGTCACCTGCAAAAATTACTTTTCTTTGCATAAAAGCAGCCCCTAAGTTTAAGAGCAACTCATAACAGTGCTGCTTGCCTATTACAGTAACTTTAAACAAACCCTTGCTTGGGAAGTTGCCTGATTCTACAAAACCTCTTCCTCTGGATGCTGCACACAAACAGCAGTAAGAGTTGCCTTCTTGCTCCTCTTTGCTTTCAGACTTGAATCCTTTATCAAGACAAGCCTACAACCGGTCTGCATCAAGGCAAGACAAACGATGAGGTCTCCTGAAATTCTGACCCCTCCTGAAGTTCTGACCTTTAAGAGGGGCTTTTCCTGTCACTAGGACTTGCATCACAGGTGGATGATGGATGTCCCGAGAGAGAGCACAAAGAAAAATTCTGTTAATGACAACTTAAAATTAGCGGAGAAAATTTTCTTCCTACTGCCAATAAAATAAAATCAGCTGAGAAATTGTATCTACAGAATATCCCAGCCTCTGAGCTTCACTAAGACCTACACTCTACTGCTGCTGCCTGTCTTGCCATCCAGACCACCTGCTCAACTTCTGCTTGGAAGATGAGTAGCTGTTTCTCCAAGGCTGCAGACACACCACCACAGCAGAGTATCTTCACATTGGTAGGAATGCCACAGAAGTAAAGAGGCAACAGACAGCAGTTATCAGCCAGGTTGCAGTGACATCTGTTCAGCTTCTTACTGCATCTCAGTCCTTCCCGGAGGCAGTCAAGTAAAGCAACTGCCTGCCAAATTAGAGACTGCAGAAGATCGCAGTCAAGAAGAATACCTATTTATTTTCTCCAATTTTAATAAGCAGATGGCTTCATCTCTTATATTCCTGAAAGAAACTTCCCTAGGACGGTCTTTAAGAGCTCCTAAAAGCCAATTCAAGCCCACTCTTAACAAGTACATTTCTCCAGGATGAGAGGTATGCAGCACTGCTCACAGGTCAGCGGTGTTCAGCCCTGAAAAGTGTTTGCAAATGGACAAAATGCATACCACATGCATGATGTTAAGGATTTAGCAGGGAGACTGGCATGCTAGAAACCTTTCTACATAAAGCTTTGGCACTGCAGTACTTCTACTGTGCTTCCTACAAGCACTGCACCCTGCCAATCCAGGCCATGAAGGTGACAGACTTCACCCAAGCAACCACCCAATACATGAAGAACAAGCAGTGCCTCCACTACAGGCACATGCAGGCACTCTACTAAAACTAGGACAAAATGGCTTAAAAGAATCAAATACGAGTTTTAGAAACATCCAGATCTCTCTGCATGTCTGATTTAAGAAAACAAAATCTTAAATATGTGCCTTTAGACTTACCCAAACAGAGAAGTAACTCAAAATGCATGAAAATCCAGCTCCTACTGTGGCGTCAGGTCCATCTAAGGCCGGTGCATAACAGTAAGCATCAGCCCTAGGGCTGACAAACTCTTTCAGAGAGGAAAACTACAACCCTCTTTACAAAGCAAGCTCACCAATTTTTTTGTGTCAGTGCAACAGCAGAGATAAGAATTCTGCCTGCAATCCCTGCACAAAGTAACACTCTTCCTGAACAACTAGTACATGGCAATCTGTAGTTGTGACAAGAGCTGGATTCAGCATATGACAGGCATTATGGAAATCTGCTGTGTCTAAAATCCTTTAATAGTTCACAGATTATGGTAGCACAGCCTTGCCCAAGCTTTATGCCTTGCACAAATGCAATGCCCATGAGGTTCTACTGGAATGGCAAACTAGCACACGCCTGCTGGACACTGCTGAGCCAACCTTTTCTGCTTTTATTTCTGCGTCTTGACTACACATCTGTGTTTCAGATGTAAGCACATATTTAGAAACTAGAAAAATATATAATCGTCTTTCTCATTTTCCCTCGCTTTTCTTCAATACACACTGATACTGAGGGTGGAGAGTGTAAGCCTTAGAAAGCCAGGGAAAAACTACCGAAGAACCTCTACTTTAACTGGTCATTACCAGAAATAAGTCAGTACCAGAGTTGTTCGTTACATGACAGAACTGCTCTCCCATTTATTTAAAATCAAACTCCCTCTGCACTGGATTCAGTAGCAAAGTAATTACACAGACAGGTTCGGGGACATCGATAGCCATAGCACGCGGCAGTTTAGAGGCAGGTGCACAACAGAGCAACCTGCCAATGCTTCAGACTTCATAGCGGAAGACAAATGTGTTTTAAAAAAGTACCCGAATTGTTCCACTGTAACACTGCTGAAGCTCCACAGTGCTCGGCGAGTACCTGCACGCAGAACGGACATCTGCCCCACACCTCCCGCTGCGCTATCACTCTCTGCGTGAATATGCCCGCACGGCCATGGTAAGGAATATTTAGGATCGGATGCCCGCCTCCGGAACAACGTTTAACTAACAACAAGAGGAAAGCAGTTCGCCGCGCGTTTTCAGAAGCCGAGTCTTCCTTCCGTGCAGCTCGCAAAGAGCTCACACGCTGTCCAGCTTCTTCAGGACGAAGGGAGCTGAAAAGAGAAAGCAGCACAGCATGAGCGAGCCGGCAGCCGGCCCGGGAGTCTCCGAGCGGCGCGGCGCTCCGAAAGCTTCGGGCACGGCGGTCGTGCAGCGCGGTGCCCGGCCGGGCCTGGCTCCGGGAGCGGCGCCTCTCCCCGCAACCGGGCACCCGCCGGCAGCCGCGCGCACTCACTGATCCGCAGCAGCGCCACGTAGATGAGGAAGTTGCGGACAGACGTAAGGACGTCGCGACGCATCTTTCGCCTCAGCTCCTCCGGGTCCATCTTGGGCCCCAGCCCCTCGATGCGGAACATGCTGCTCCGGCTGCCGAGCGGGGCCGGAACCGGAAGAGGAGCGAAGCCGGAACCGGAAGAGGGGCGGTGCGCGTGCGTAGGAAGAAGGTGAAGGCGCAGCGTGGCGGCAGGCGCGTGCGCACGAGGAGCGGCGCAGCTACGGCCGGCAACCAGGCGGGCGCAGCGCCGGAAGAGCGTTGTGTTTGCGCGTGCGCCGTTCTCTTTGAGCGACCCTCTGCTGCCTTCTGCGGCGGGGCGGCAGCGCGGGAGGGCGCGTGGCTGGGAAGGTGCAACCTCTGCTGGCATGCAAGCCAAGTGCAAGCTGTTCCCAGAGCCCATCAGTATTCTTAGAACCGTAGAATCATGGAATGGGGGCTGCAAGAGCATCCAGTCCAACCGCCCTCCCATCGCCACTGCCGCCACCAGCACTGAACCAGATCTCACAGCTCGTCATCCAGACGCCTCCTGAACACTGCCAGGGACGGCGACTCCACCACCTCCTGGGCAGCCACTGCAGTGCCTGACCACTGAGAGAAAAAGTTCTTCCTTATGTCTAACCTGAACCTTCTCTGGCTCAACTTGCGGCCATTTCCTCGGGTCCTGTTTGTTGCCTGGGAGCAGAGGCCAAACCCCTCCTCTTCAGGAACCAACCTCCCTTCAGGAAGTTGCGGAGTGCAGTGAGGTCTGCCCTGAGCCTCCTCTTCTCCACACTGAACCCAGTGCCCTCAGCTGCTCCTCATAAGATTTGTGCTCCAGACCCCTCACCAGTTTTGTTGCCCTTCTCTGGACACGTTCCAGGGCCTCAATGTCTTTTTTGTAGTGAGGGGCCCAAAACTGAACACAGCACTCAAAGTGCAGCCTCACCAGTGCTGAGTACTGGTGATCAGCTGGGGGCTGCTCACCTCCCTGCTCCTGCTGACTGCACCATTTCTAATGCAGGCCAGGAAGCCGTTGGCCCTAACAGCCACCTGGGCACACTGCGGGCTCGTGTTCAGCCGAGCACCAGCCAAAACCCCCAGGTTGCTTTCCTCTTCACAGCCATCAAGCCACTCAGCCCCAAGCCTATAGAGCTGCATGGGGTTATTGTGGCCAACATGCAGGCCTCCTTTCCTCAAGATGGCACCTGCTGGTGCTGCCGGCTCACGACCAGAAGGACCATGACACTTTGGAGCAGGGGCCCCATGATAGACCAGGACTTGGGGTCAAGGATGTGGGCACTGTCAATAGGTCGTGCTATATAGACCACAGGGGAATCTCATACTTTCTCTGCAGTTAACTGAGAGAGAGACAGCAAGGAAAAGTGTTAATTGTTTAGCAGCCGGTAACGAGGCAGGGCCCGAGCCTGGGTGGGGGGAAGAAAGGGGAAAGGGTAGGGAGATCATAGATGGGTCTAAGAGCAGCGGCAATGATCTAACAAGGAACGTTAAGATAACACAATACAACATGTTACAAGTGGAACTGAGGCCAACAAATCAAACAAAATGAGAGAGAGTGTCCAAAACTGAGGCCTCTCACTACAGACTGCAGAGGACCACGTGCTTCACTGCTGCAAACAGACACCGAAGGAGCCTGCCATCTTTGCAGAAGCTCCACCTTTCTTCCCCTCCTCCAAAGTCCTCTGGGAAATGCGGCTCCTCTCCTCCTCTCCAAAATGCCCATAAAAAGCAGTCTACAGAACCAGAACATCAACTCTTTAACTCCCACTGCTTTACATGGTGATATGATGTGGAATAATGACGACAAAAATCACAAAACTGTGATATTCCACTGCTTATTCCACATCACTACATCATGCTTAGCATATATTTATACACAAACAAGCAGAAATTAATGGAGATTACACACATCACACACATCTATATGCATATGCATACACGGAATGGAATTCCTGCACTCCCTTGGTGTCCCCATTTTTCTCCATCATCCACCACGTGGACCCAGGTTCCTGAGCTAAAACAGTTCCATGAAGAGGTTTGCCCTTTCCAGAAGCTGGAAGGACCCAAACTGCTTTTCCCAACATGCTCTTTATATGTTCTACAGGGACCTTATCTCCCTCTACAGTATGTAGGGAATTGGATTGGGTAGGACCATCTCGACTGACCGATCCTCTGGTATTGACCAACCATGTGGCTTCTGCCAAATGCTTCTCCCAATGCTTACATGTTCCACCACTTTCAACATGGTTTTTAACAACCCATTGTATCATTTAATTTACCAGAAGCTGGTGCATAACTGGGGGTGTGATAAATTCATTCAGTGCCCTGATCTTTGGCCCAAATATCCACAAGGCAGGTTTTGAAATGAGTCCTCTTATCTGACTCAATTCCTTCTGGAGTGCCATGTCACCACAGGACTTGCTCTCAAGATGTAACATGGTGTTTCAGGCAGTAGCATGGGGTGCTGCTTGTGTTTCAAGCCACCCAGTGCTTGCCTCCACCATGGTGAGCACATGATGCTTTCCATCGCGAGATCGTGGCAAGGTGATCTGGTCAATCTGACACACCTCCCCATGTTTGCACTTTTGCCATCGCCCTTCCCCCCAGACAGGTCTCGTCCTCTTGGCTTGTTTAATTGTGGCGCTTGTGTCACAGACATGGATAACCTGTGCAATGGCATCCATAGTTAAGTCCACCCCTCGGTCTCTAGCCCATTTGTATGTTGCATCTCTCCCTTGATGACCTGAGGTCTCATGGGCCCACCGAGCCAGAAATAATTCACCCTTGTTCCGCCAGTCCAGGTGTATTTGAGCCACCTCAATTCTGGCAGCTCGGTCTACCTGATGGTTGTTTTGCTGTTCTTCAGTAGCCCGACTCTTGGGCACATGAGCATCTACATGGCGCACCTTCACAACCATATTCTTTGTTCGGGCAGCAATGTCTTCCCACAGCTCAGCAGCCCAAATAGATTTACTCCTTCATTGCCAGTTATTTTGCTCTCACTGCTGTAACCACCCCCATAAGGCATTTGCCACCATCCATGAGTCAGTATAAAGCACTGGCCACCTCTCCCATTCAGCAGCATCTAAGGCCAGCTGGACAGCCTTTACCCCTCCAAATGGGCTTGATTTTCCTTTTCCTTTAGTGGCCTCTGCAGCTTATCATGTGGGACTCCACACAGCAGCTGTCCAACTGCTATGCTTCCCTACAATATGACACAATCCCCCAGTGAACAGGGCAAATTTCCTCTCATTTTCTGGTAATTTGTTGTATGGTGGGTCCTCTTTTGCACACGATACCTCTTCTGCTGGTGATGGTCCAAACTTTTTGCCTTCAAGCCAGTCCATCACTTCTACGATTCCTGTGTAACCAATGCAATCCACTTACTCTGAGTGGCATCAGAAGAATGATGTCTGGAGGGAGCCTTTCTCTCCAGCAGCAGTGTAGAGGATGTTCTTTACATCCTGTCCCCTTCTTACTGGCCCCAGGGCCACGGCTCTGGCTATCTCCTGTTTAATCTGCTCAAACACCTGCTGCTGCTCAGGACCCCACAAAAATTATTCTTCTTCCTCCTTCCCCTAAGAAAGGGAGCTAACAATGAGTCTATAGTTTGGAATGTGCATCCTCCAAAAGACCGCTACGCTTAGAAAAGATTGTGTCTCTTTCTTGCTAGTGAGTGGAGACATAGCAGTGATTTTGTTGACCACATCTGCTGGGATGTGACAATGCTCATCTTGCCATTTTACTTCTAGGAACTGAATTTCCTTTCAGGAAGGTCCTTTCACTTTGTTTCACTTAATAGGGAAACCAGCTTGCAGGAGGATTTGGATTATTCTAACTTCCTCTGCTGTATCACCCCACACAACAATATCATCAGTGTACTGCAGGTGCTCAGGAGCACCGCCCTGTTCCAATGCAGTTTGGATCAACCTGTGGCAAATGGTCAGGCTGTTTCCACCCCTGGGGCAAATGGTTCCAGATATACTGAATACCCCTCTGGGTGAAAGCAAAGTGTGGCCTGCTTTCCATGGCCAAAGGAATGGAAAAGAATGCGTTGGCAGCATCAGTGGTGGCATACCATTTGGCTGCTTTTGACTCCAGTTCCTACTGGAGTTCCATTATGTCCAGCACAGCAGCACTCAGTGGGGATGAGACCTCATTGAGGCCACGGTGGTGCACCGTCAGCCTCCGTTCTCCACTGGCTTTACGCACTGGCTGTATGGGGCTGTTAAAAGGTGAGCAAGTTTTGCTGATCGCTCCCTGACCTCTAGTTGATGAATCAGTTTATGAATGGGGAGCAAGGAATCCCTGTTGGTGCGAAACTGTGAACTTCGTTTGCACTTTGATCCATCTGTCCATTGCAGCTGTTGTATTGGAACATTCAGCAAATGCTGCATCACTCTATTAAATCAAAATCCCACGAAATGTCAAACATCTTCAATTTCAAAATCCCACGTCATGTCAAACATTGTTAGTTAAGTCAATTTAATATTAATATATTGAACACTCCTGAAGCGTAACATCTGCTGGTCCGAGCGCACTTGGTCTGGGAACACCTCCTGCAGCAAGAGGTTTCCAGAAAGGACTGGTTTATTCATAGACACGGCAGAGTGGTGCAGGATGCTGCGAGGCGGCTGAACCCTGCAGCATCTGGGACAGAAGGAAAGCTAACGCTGTGCCTCCACACAAGCAAAAGAGACAACGGGCAATGCTCCTTTCTGAGCTTCTTCAGGACATCCGTCCTCTGATCTGGCCTAATTTTTAGTCACCTTAAAAACACGATGACAATAAGAAGCCAACAACCTTGCATGTATCAAAAAACCTCTAAACGTATTTATTATTCAATTACATTTGCTTTTCATTGCACAAATTTGTTTTTTATCCCCATGTTTTACAGTTTTTGTTTTGTTTTTATTTTTTTTACAAAGCGGTTAAGAGTTTTAGAAACTGTTAAAATGATCACGGAAGTCGATTTAGGCACAGTTCATTTGCCCACAACTACATTTTCTCCATTTTTTGTTTCCTCTATGTGAAAGATTTATGGTCACATTTGAGCTCCGAATTAAGGTGTATTTCGCAGTCTACACTTCTATGGGCATACTGTCTAAAAGAGCAGGTTTGATTACACTGTCTTGCCTTATCAAAGCCTGCCAGCAAAGCCTAAATGATTTTTTCTTTTACCTAAAATTGCTGAAATCAACACAACCCTAAGATGAGAACTGCGGTGGCTGAAAACTTTCTATGCTATCCAGTCGTAGCATGATGAAGAAACAGTTCTCAAGAGAAAGTACAAATTCCGTGGAAAAATTATTTTGACTAGGAAATAATTTAAATAATTTATTTTGTAGGAAAAATAAGAAAAAAAAATCCGACAGATAAAACACATACCGTGACTGACGAAGTCGTATCAAGCACTTGCCCTTTTGAAAATAACAGCATGGGAACAAAGTACCCTATTCCTGGGACAACACTGTGAAAATGGCTCTGAAGCCTGAAAGCCGTCAGGTTTTCTTGGCATGGCGTGGTGGGCTTTGAGATCTCTTATTTAGCTGTTCTCTTTGGTGAGAAAGCCTGACCACTTCTGGAGTAAGATGCACGTGTTTGGTTTAAAGCTGTGTATCTGTGGTGTGTTTTTGCATATAACTGCTTACTGCAGAGTGTGCCTAGGAAATCCTGTTCTGGAGGACATGAAAGTTTGATTCAACAAAGCTGTTCTTAACATCGTATGAATCCTTATTTCTTTGCAAACAGTTAAAGAGGAGTTGGAATTGATGAACCTTATCAGACTCCTCCAACTCAGGATACTCTGTTCAACCAGTGACTGATGCTAAAGGCTTTTCCTGAAGAACATTACAACTACTCCCTCTCTTTAATAATGCAGGAACAAACAAACAACAACATTTGACTTTCAGCACCCACATCTGTTTCTGCTATGTAGAAATGAACTAAGTACTTTGAAAGCCGGGTGAACTTCTTGCTGTAAGGAAAACAAGCTGCCAGTCTTTGTATGATTCCCATACGTGAGCATTTGGTGCCCTTGAGCTTGCTGCTGGGGAATCAGGAAAGTCTCACATGAGCACAGATGGTGCTTAGCCCCTAATTAGGGGGCTGTCTGCAGGAGACTGATTGTGCAAAATATTTGGGAAAGCATCAGGCTACATGGAACCAGCAAGGCATTACTATTCACTATTACATGAGCCACGACAGATGTGCAGTTACAGACTAATCAGTGTTTGCTTGCTTCATTGGGGATAGGGATATCTCCATGAGCTCTGCATTTAGGGCAGGGAAAATTATGCCCTCTCAGGAGCTGCTGCTGCTGCTGCATTCAGATCCCTGGGCTGCTGACAGCCTGCTTCTCTTCATGCCATGCCTCATCAGCTCGCACCTCTCATGAGCAAGTGAGACCCAAGGACACCAACCAGGCTGGGGAGTCCATCTGCTGGCCTAGCTCTCCCTGCTGGGGACAGCACCAGCACAAAAATGGACACTAGTACCAGCCTGAAAACAAGAATGGGACCTGAAGCCTGCAGCTGCTCTCACCCTATGCAAAGGGATGGTGCGAGCTGGTGCCACAGGGCACAGATAAGCAAACTGTGGGACCTGGGGTGATGGGGCAGCCTGCTGGAACGTGCAGTAGATGGGGGAAAGAGAAGCCCAGCAGGAAAACAGGACAAGGCAGTGGCACCTGGGAATTAAGAAGGCAGCAGCTGTGAGCACAAACACGAAGGGCTATTTGTGGCCAGCCATGGTCCCATGATTCACCTGTGGCTGAGACAGCTTTTCTAGCACCGTTGCTGAAAGGTTTGCAGCGGGCTGAGAGTCTTTGGTAGAAGGAAGGAAGGAAAGAAGCCCCTGACTCAGAGGACCCGGAGACCTTTGTTGCACCTGCAGCTTTGTTGGTGGGAACCAGCCAGCATCACTGCCCCCTTTTGTGTTGCATCTCCAAACAGAGCAGCCCTCTTTCACCTACTGCCAAAGTGCTGACCACTGGCAGCCCCAGTGCAACCTCCTGCATGGAGCAGGACTATCCCCAGCACCAGGTGAGAGCAGCTGCAGTACTGTCAAGCCCCCTGACGCAGGGCTGAGTCGTGAGGCAGGAGGTGGCACGAGGGTCACTTTGGAGTCAGAGGTGGGAAAAGAAGCAAGCAGCTGCCTTTACTCTCCCATCATGTGGAGGAGCAACAAAACAGGTTTTGGTCCTAGAGATAACAGGTGGCTTCTCCGGAACAAGAGGAAGATTTTCCAAATCTCACTACTTAATGCATGGGCTTCAGACAAGTGACTTGGCAAGCAAGAAGAGACTGAAGAAGCACGGCAAGTCCACCAACAACTGTCTGGTTATGATTAGGGAAATGTGACCACCACAAGCCAGGGAAATCCATGCTGCATGAAGCATCAGCTTTTCCGCCAGCAAAAAAAATAGGAGTCGTGCAGGAAATGAAATCTGCTGCAGTGGCTGAGGGTGCGAAGAGCCACAGGCCAGAACATTCAGTACCTGCCTGTGTTCATGTAGACGTTTCTGAGCTCCAGCTCCAGCTGTTTAATTTTGACATCTCTCTGATTTAGGAGCTCACGTAGTCTACGAATTTCTTCCTGTTGTCGATAAAACATCTGCAGAAGCTGTAAGAAAAGTCACATTTTACTTCCCTTACAGTGAGGAAATACAGACATCCTAACAAACGCCACCGATCCTGTCAACTTCTCAGAGAAACAGCACTTAAAGAGAGGGCTTTCAGCTTACAGACTGAGCAGCAGCAGTGATCACTTGCACTATGAAAGTAGGTCTTCGTCAGTAATGGTACATCTGCTTAATTCAGTAGATAATACAACCTTCCTCCTGATGGCTCAGGCTGAGGAGTGTATTCGCATTTTACATTCCAGGATCTCCTACTGTCCTACCTGAGGGATTTTTTTTTCCTTTTTCTTTTTTACTTCTGTTCATGCTCTTTCCTCTCTGTTTGGACTAGCATGACCTTTCACTGTGCACGCAGCAGATGACCCAGCTCTGGAACAGATGCTTTGGTAACCTCATGGGGCAGGCTCAGAAACACGAAGACTATCCTTCTTCACACCACTGGAAAATTGAGGTCAGCAGATTTCTGCCCTGTCAAGCTCAGATGCTAAAGCCTTGCCTATGCAAAAGGGACAAAGCATGGCTATTGAGAATGAAAACCTTCCAGGGTTCTTAAAAGCAAACAACCTGCACATACTCAGAAATGTCCCTGGGCTGCCAATGGGCTTCCCATTTGCCACAAAGATCTCACGCTCTTCCAGACTCTGCAAAATAAACCCTCTCCAGATTCCATCACCTTGTGAATCTTTTTGCCAGCTATCTCTAAATATCCCCCACAGCCCCAACCCTTCACCCTACACCTTCACACCTCATTTTCAGTTTTTGGTGGTGGACACTCAAATACGTCAAAGCCATTGGAGAGAAGCATGTGCTCATTTTCCGGCAACCTCTCCTCTACTTTCAGCTGGTTTCTGCTGTCTTTGATCTCACTTTTCTTCTGCATCTCCTCCAGCGCCATTCTTTCTCCCTGACTCTTGTTCGGGTCAGGACTTTTCACAGGTGGCTCTGACACAGGAAGCTGCAGTAAGGAATTCACAGGTCCAGAGCCTGGTCTCAAGGATACCAAGAGGGGCCCTATGGAGGAAGTCAGGTGACTGGTTAGTGCTCACAAACCACGTTCAGAAATCAGCAGAAAGCAATTCATTCAAACAACCTGCAGGGACGGACATGGAGGTGCTTGACAGGAGAGGTCTGCAGTTCACAGTAGTGAACATTTTGGATTATTATAGTTGACAGCTATATTTGTCACATCTCTCCTTTAGCTCCATTACTGTTTCACAGGCCAGAGAGCCTGCAGCAGCTTACCCAAGCCCTGGGGAGCTGAAGGGCTGGGAAGCTTTCCATGTGCTGACCTTTGTTAACACCGTTCAGCCACTCCTGTGCCATCATTGCTGGCTGGCCTCCTGTGGTCAAGGGGTAGATGTCTTCCTGGTACGACTCTGACTGCAAGCAAACAAAGCAGTCACAACATCAGAGAGGTTTGGGCTTAGACTGTCCATACTGGAAGGTGGTGGAGAAAGGAGCTCATTCCACCTGTGAGCAGGGAGTGTGCCACCAGAATGTACGTAAAAGCTTCTCACCTGCCCGGAGACTCTCCTCCTCACCCCAGCTCAGGAGCAGAGCATCTGATGGCCTGTTCTAATTCCTGACAGTAAAGCCCTTTCACATCCAGACAACAGACTGGGGAGAAGTTAGTTACACAGATTAACCCTATGTTACCAAACTCCTTACATCTATAAACTAGAAGTTTACAGCCAGCTAGTTGTCCCGAAAGTCAGAGAGACCCTTTGTTACACAAAAGCAGAGCAGTCTGGTGAGTTGTGTTTGGAAGGAAAGTTGGCCATTACAGAGATCTAACTCTGAGTTACCCAACCCACGATTTGGTGGCAGGGCTGACCCACCAGCTGACTAACTTTGTTCCTCAGAGAAGGAAAGAGAAAATCTCTTGTTCTTCCTGCCATCCAGAAGTCACAGAGAGGAGCACTGTGACTCACTGATATCGCTAATATCAGTGAGTAAGAGTGATAGGCACTCTTACTCGCTGATATTTATCCCAGACCTTTGGCTTACTTACCCATCGAGGGACAATCATGGAGATGGGCTCAATCAGGCTCCTGGTTGGAACCAGCTTGTAAAAACGGAAAATCTCACAAGTTGACACTTCAAGGCCTCTTTTTGGCATCACTCCTGTTGGGAAGGCATAAGAGAAACAGGATATAAGTCTTCGTAGGAGAACTAACGTCAACCATCATGGAAGAAGGGCCAACAAACATGAGTCAGAGTGCCAGCTCTATAGCAGCATGGTCTGGAATCCTGACACAAAACAGGCTCAGTGTTACAAATTACTAGTAAAACTCAATCTTTTTTTTTCCTTCCAGATCACAAGGTTACATGCTGGATCTGTAGTGATTGACCTGAGCCTCCTGTTCACTACTCATTCTTACAAACTGCAAATGGAGTATACTGAGCAGACCTAGCAGCTGATGCCACAGGATTTAATTATCATAATCAGTAGGAATGGAGTTCAGGACCTCCAAATACCACAGTAATAGCTGGATGGGTCAGACCAAGGGTGCTTCCAGGCCAGTATCATCCCCCCAACACTGTCCCAAACTAGATTGGAGTATAAGGGTATGAAAATCTAATTTTTCATCCAGCATCATGTGTGTTTCTGGGATTGACGGAGCCACTTAAGATATTCGAGTGCTTGGTAGCTCTAGTAAGAAATCAGTGGAAAAAACTGAGTAACAGAGAGATCTTCCAGTTCAGCTTTAAATAATTTATTCTCTTCTAACAACAGTTTCCTGGAGGAGACCTGCAGGCACAAAATCCAGTGCTCCTAAGTATTTGAGGAAGAAGTGTCTATAGGCAGCATGTAGGGCTGGCAAATGGTGCTAAAAACTCACCTGCCTCTGTTGAAAAATGTGGCCTAAAGGATAGATTGGAAAATGTTCAAAAAAGGGTTACAGCTGAGATCTGAGAGCTGAAACCCAAATACTATAAATTAAATTAGTCCAACACTGGAATAATGTGGGTACGTGTTAATGAGCAAAGGTTTCGATTGGAGGAGGTGACCTAGCTGCAGGAGGTCTAACTTGAATGGGAAATGCTAATACAGAAGAAGGTAGGCAAGTGGAAGGAGCAAGGGCAGTGGGTGGCAGGCGTTATTCACAAAGAAATCCCAGAGTAGAAGCAATGTCAACAGAGTTTGGAGCTGGAAATCTTAAGGCAAAGTCTTAAAGCAAGGAACATGCTCCACCTCTAAATCCAGTCTACAGTACCAGACCAGCTACGTGGAGGGGATGCACCGGTATAGACTGGTAGAGCTCCTCAGTCTACACTTTGCTGGTCAAAGGAGACCTCTCCAAGGTGTGACCATGGTACACCTGAGGTACATAGGTGAACTGGGCCAAGCCAACCACCATTCCAGTATGGAGACTGAAATTAATCCACCGTCTTTTCTACACATGAAATGATATTTTGGACTCCAGCTTCTAAGATTGGAAGTCAGCACCCTCTCGTCATGTTAGGCACTCACCTATTCCCTTCTGTGGTAAGTGAGAGCGATATTCCATCAGGTAGCTCAGGTATGGTTTCTCAGGGCTAATCTCATAGTACCGGATATTTCCATCACCCTAAGTGCAAAGAAAATGAACGTAAGCCAGGCTCTGCTTGTCCAGAGTCTGAGGAGAGCACGTGGCCCCAGAAGCTATGTGAGGTCAAGAACATAAGCTCTTCCTACCAAAATATTTACCCTGTATGCAGAGAAGTTAGGACTCTACCATGTCCCCACAGTAAAAGTGACGTGTTTGCAGTAGAAAACGTGGCCTGATTTTCCAGCATTCTTAGACCCCATCCCATTGGTCAATATCTCTAGGTGAATGTGACTCAGAAGCAACTATGACTTCAGCCTCAGTGATGTGGGTGATACAACACTGACTAAGAGAAGAACCAGACAGCATTTGCTAACACGGAAAGCACTTACCTTTCCCACAATATAAAGCATGTTCGTGTCTGAGTCGTAGAAAGGAAACAGGAGCCCCGAGGAGCCATCCAGATCCTCTTCCAGTAAAGGCACAGAGAGGTCATTCTGTGTAGGACACAGGAAAAACAAACGGCTGGAATCACCTGCAGCTACCTCTAGTCAGGAACAGCTTACATGAATCCCACCTTGGAGTGACATTTGAGAGCTGCTCTGTGATGACACCAGTACGTCTCAGCACAGCTCAGCTTTGTGGGAAGCGTCTGGGAGGCAGCACAGTGCTCTGCCCTATGCAGAGAAGCCATGTCCAAACATAGTCAAATGGTCGAATCAGAGAGCTGGTCTACCTGCTTTGCCTGCTACAAAGGATGGCGGTGAGAAAAAGAGGCACAGGACTGTGCTGCAAGGTCAGCTGATGCAGAGGGCACAGTGATGCAGTGAACAGAGGAAAAGTGTCTTGCTGCGTATGAGGGGGGCAGAGAAGAGTTTCATAAGGCTAACAGTCACCAAGGAAGCATGTCTTGAAAGAGGCAAATACTACCTAATGTAAGGAATCATCATAAATCAATCACAAATAATAAATAAAGCACATATTTTCTTCCCTTCAGGGCTCTGCTTGAGTGTGTTTATCTAGAATTCACTTAACTTCCAGTACCCATAACAATTTTGCCAGTAAGACCACTAAGAGCTGCTTTTAACTTTCTTGACCTCCCTTTTCCTCACTGGACACAGCATTATCTTTGTTCTGGTGGATTCTATGCACACAGAGTTGAGAGCGTTTTCAGAAAGTCATACAGAGTTAATAGTATCCTAACAATACAGCCTGTCACTCTTTAGGGATAGGGCAGATTGCTTCTGAATTGCTGTTACAAAGCAATTCTTGAGCAGGTGGAATAGTTAAAGTGACAATAAAAGAGACAAGAATGAAGAATGCTGGTTCAACTTACTTGATCCCATAATGCAATCTGCCTATTATTCCACCGGGATGTTCCAGTAGAGAGCAGCTTCTTCATGTTTCCAAGAAACAAGACTTTATTGGCTCTGTGAGACTTGTAGCTGGCTTCCTATAGGAAGAGAAAACCCGTTCCTGAGTAAGAGACAGCGCCTTTCCTTGTAGCAGTAAAAAATTTCATGAGAAATCACATCGTGGCACATCGCTGAGCTCCCTTCCACTACCCGTGAAGCTTATCTGGGTAGGCTAAGGCACACCACTTCATTTTTGTGTAGGCACATTTCATTGTACCCGAGACTTCTAGTCCAAGAAGCCATGCACAGTTGAGAATGAAAGCACCTCTCAGAGCATCTACCCTCAAGTGTGGGGAAGTTGTTCACATCCAACAGATCTTCCCAATTGGGCTGAAACTACAGCAAGCAGGATTTCACAGGGATCTGAGAAAAGGAGCTTAAAACTCTTTAAGCGCATTCGCAAAAACTCAGTCAACTCTCTGGTTAGTGATTCACATATTCACGTCAGGGGAATCCCTAGGAGTTGCACTGTTGGATTTTCTGTGCACACAGATGTGTGGAAGTACCTCCAAAAGGCAGTCAGCATCATCTTACCAAGAGACACAAAGTACAGACAAATGTACACTTGCATCCAGCTGTCCTCCTGACCTCTGTCAGCCAGAGCAAGGAACCCAGAGGACTTCAGAAGGAAGCTATTAAATTAGAGCATTTCACAAATGGTGTCAGAGAGCAAACAGCTTGGTAAGAAAATACAGAAACCCTGTTAACAGTGGCAGCAATTGTTTCATGAAAAATAGAAGACAGTACTACCATTAAATGCCTGGAAGAATACTGAGCACAGATTTGTCTTTTTTAATGGCAATTAGTCTACCCAGAAGTGGAAACGCTCCACAGGTGAGATCAGCTGGATCTAAAAACCCTGAAGTCAACCTACTTGTAGGACTGTTCTCGCACGAGGGTCTATCAGACGGATCTTTTTATCTCTGCAGGTTGTGGCAAGGAGGCTGCCATCCGTGTTGAATGACATGGAGAGGACCACATCTTTGTGAACATCAAGGATCTTCACTGGGTTTGACAGGACATCTTCCCTCGTATCAAGGTTCCAGATCATTATCTGGGGGAAAAGAACAAAAAGTCATCTGTTTGTTGCCTGGTCAAGCTGGGACTTTGTATATGTACGCTCCTCACATCCTCCTCTCTTCTCTACATGTATAAGTCTTACCATCATGTATTTAAAATAATTTAAAATTATTTCTGGTACGTAAGGCAAATCATAGCTTATACAAAAAAATGGCCAGTGTCACTGCAGATATTTGCACTAGCACAAGAATGAAGTCAAAGGTATATGGCATTGGATATTGCTAGGAAAGGAGAACAGAGTAGGCTGTTGTTCATCAGAAGAATGGTTTGAAGTTGAGGGAGCAGAGATGGAGGTTGGATGTCAGGGGGAAGTTGTGTGCTGTGAGAGCGGTGAGGTGCTGGAACAGCTGCCCAGAAAGGCTGTGGATGCCCCGTCCATCCGTGGAGGTGTTGGAGGCCAGGTTGGATGGGGCCCTGGGCAGCCTGGGCTGCTGTGAAATGGGGAGGTTGGTGGCCCTGCATGGCACAGGGGGGTTGGAGCTTCGTGATCCTTGAGGTCCTTCCAGCCCTGGCCATTCTGTGATTCTGTGATTCTGTGTGAAAATGAGCCAGGCTTTTTGAAGCCCATGAATGACCTCTTGCCTTTGGGGTCAGTACGGAATTTCCCTTTCATAAAGGTTTCTAAAGTCTTTATCATTAACTTACAGCTTGAAATGAAAGAAATTTCAAAATAACCTGACAAACGCAGCATCCCACGAGGAGGGCTCTGCAGACAATGGACTCACCTTGTAATCATGGCCAGAGCTGAAGAGGATGTTATTGGCCGTGGGATGCCATTCAATGAGGCCAACCCTTCGAGAATGTCCAAGAAGCTCCTTCTTCGGGGTGGTGATGTTTTCTGTTAGCATGGGCTTGGGGATGTCCCAGATTTTAACCTGAATGGCACAAGATGGGTCTTAGTGAGATTAGTGAGTGCAGTGCTAATTAGGAATTTGCAAATTTATCTTCATACTGTGTCATTTTGTTGGTATATCTCCTGCCTTTATTGGTTACCAGTCTTCCAAATCTGTAACTTCATTTTCAGTGGGTCTAATCTTCTGACTGTAGGCAGCAATTTCAGTGTTTTGATTTAAATTGGCAATCAAACTTACACTCAGCAATGCTGTGAGCACATTCACAAAAAACTATTGTCCAGGGTAAGAAGTGAGCCACAGATCTTACAGACATGAAACCACGGCAGCTACAGTTTTCCACCTCGTCTCCTACCAAACTTTCAGCAGGAATGGGTAAATATGAAACAAACTTCAGCAAAAGGTCCTAGAAGATGTTACAGCATTGACAGATCTAAGCAGTCGCCCAGTCAGCACTACCTGGTAGAGCTGAAAACGCCTTTGGACAAACAACAACTACCGCACCATTTCTCCTATTAAAAGTGCACAACTGCAAAATGCTTTGCAAACAGTACAGCACTGTGACCACAACGTTGGTTAAAGTACACAGAAGCCTACTTAGGTGGGCACACAACAGGCACCCTGATGAGGGACACTGGGCAGCATCACACACTGCGAGTCTGCTGTCTCATAGCAGCTCTGCTTGCTGCTCTCAGTTCTGGAAGGATGCTACACAGAAACAGAAATAAACAATGCCCCACTGGTGTGGAAGGAGTCAGTAAAGGTGACCTGTAAAAGCAAATTAACCTGTGCAGGTAAAAGGAAAAAGTCTTTCTCGTGTTGACCCTATAAGCACAAGCGTTTAGGATGATAACAGATTGACCCTTTGGGTCAATGGAAAGGACTCTATTTGTGCTAAGTTCTCTGGGACTTAGCCTGAAGTAAGAAGATTCTGTCAGATGGAAATGTTCTCTGAATTACACAGTCGGTGGAAATTAGCCAGAGTTGCCCAAGTCCCCCACTGTTGGGCTGATGAGGATCACAACATTCTACACCAAAGAAACAGAGGCACAAATTCAAGGACTTGCTAGGAAGTATGACAACCACCCTTCTCACCAGTGCTCATCTCTGCAGAATCAAATCTGTTGGAAACCTAAGGACTATGAAGTGCAGTGAACTTCCATAGCAGTAAGAGAATGCATCAGACCTACAGCCTCACCAGCTATCACTAAATGAACGGGGCTGAGGAAGTAGGGAAGGGGAGCTGTGAAGAACTGACTGGGATGAACGATGCGCTCTCCTGCCACGAAACTGGCTGGAACGCACGAGAAGATGGAGCCAGACTTCTGGGGCAAAGAGAGCAATGGACACAAATGGCACTGTGGGCTCTCCCTCGGGATCAGAGAAGCACTATTCTCCCAGAAGGGTCCTGAGAAGATTGGCCCAGTGAGGCTATGATGTCTCCAACCTTGGAGATCTTTGCGACTCAGCTGGGCAAGGCCCAGGGCAGCCTGATCCAGAAGGCCTGTTTTAAGCAGGGCTTGGACTAGGTGACTGCCATCAGCTAAGTTTCCAGCTATCAGCTACAGGAAGGACAGTCACATTATAAAACACAGTCTGCCGTCCTCATTACTCAGGAGGGAAAGAAAAGCTGTCCCTACACTGTGTAACTGTGCAGCAGATCCCAGGAGATCCCATTCTGTGGTGCCAAGACGATGATGGTGAGGTACTACAAAGGAGAGCAGAGTCCCAGCGCAGCAAGTTCTTTGAGTAACTTTTGGTACCAAGATCTGTGATCAGCTGAGTGTTTCAACTCTTCACCCTGGAGAGTGATCCGGTGTAGGAAACCAGAAAAGAAAACTGGCAGAGAGCAGCTCTTCTGCATAGGCACTGAGGTTCTGGCAGACAACAGAATAAATACGACCAGGCAGCACACCCAGGCGGAGATGAAAGCTAACAACATCCAGAAAGATAGCTACTAGGTCAGAGGAACTGACTTTTCCCTTTACTCAGCAACCATTAAACAACCACTGGGATACTGCATCCAGTTCTGCTTTTCCCAGCACAAGATAAATGCTGGTAAACTCATGTGAGTCCAGTGGAGACCACCAGGATGTTCCTGTCCTGTGAGAAGAAGCTGAGGGACATGAGCTTGTTCAGAGTGGAGAAGAGATATCTTCAGAGGAATCTGCTAAAAGCCTTATCTCTTAGCCTAAATCTTGTAAGATTACTTACAAGATTATTAAGAACAAATAGTGCAATGCTTGTTACTAAACTGCAGAGTGGGAGAATGGGATACAGTGGTCATTAACTACACTGGAAAGGTTCTAACTGCATGTAAGGAAAAAGTTCCCCATGCAGTAGTGAAGAATAACAGCAGGTTGCCCAGAAAGGTGATGAAAGCTGCACTGTTGGAGATTTTTGAGACTCAGCTCTACAGACTGGGACAGTAGGTGGGGCCAGAGGCTTCCCAAGCTCCCTTTAAATTCAGATTGCATTTACTGAATGTATTCCGCAACTGCAGCAGGAAGCTTCAAAGCTTGTGCTTACCCCTCATCTGAGTAAGCACAAAGGTCATGGTGATGCCTTTGTGCCCCAAGTCCTTTCTGAGATGGCATGAGCACCTGCATACCATCGGTAAGTTAAAATACAACACCCAAAGGCAGCCCAGAAATTGAAAGAAGGTGTGAGAAAAAAAGAAAGCAAAACATGGAGATCCTAAAGAAAGCAAAGTCACGAAATAAGAAGGAAAACTCAAAGCACATATAGATTTCCAATTCAAGAGAGATTCCCAGCAGATCTGAAATGGCAGAAGATATCTAGTAAGGCAGGGCTGGAGAAAATGACAAGGCAAGCCTGCCACATGCTGTGTGGCAGGGGGTAAGTAAACACACTAGGAGGAAACACAGGTGGGATCTCTGAATAAAAAGCACAGCGTGTAGTCAGGCTCTTTGCTGTCACAGACACCAACCCGCACTCTGATAGGTCACAGAAAGCAGCCTTCCAGTGGGTGGGTATGGGCTAACATGTCCCTTACGAACACAGATTGCGTCCTTCTGCTCCTGATAACTAAACTGCATCTACGGTGAAGTACATCTGACATGTGGTATTTGCTGTACATCAGTTGTTTGCGTTAGCATTAACGTTTACATTTCTGAAGTTCTGTGTTTTCAGTAGGAAAATGCTCTCTTTGTTGCCTGGGGCGGAATAAAGTACGACATGGGATCCTTAGCTACCCCAGCAAGGCTTTACAGAGAAACTCAGGGCAGGAACAAGCTCACAGTTGCTACGCAGGGAAATAATCTGAAATAGCTGTTGCAAATTGTTGCACGAAGCTTTTGTTTCGCAGTAAGGGAGGAATTTTGTAGTGATTGACCTTGAAGTGATTTAAAATTCATATTCTTTCTCACATAAGCATAGGCAAAAAGATGGGAGGCGCCCAAGAAAATCCAGATATTTTTCGTGTCATGATTTTAATAACATCAGATAGACGGGATCACATCGGCCTCCCCCAGACACAGAGATCCCGCTCTTACACCTGGCTTTTTATCTGGATACTTTCACATATCATCCCTGGGTCTTTCGATTCTCTTCTAATTTCTCCCCCCCAAAAGCACGTTGGCCAGGTCATGGCACAGAGGATAAGCTGGGAAACTTACGGTGGCATCTTCTGAACATGATGCTATAACAAAGTCATTGAATGGGTTCCACTTGATGTCCAGAACGTTCCCTCTGTGCCCACATACTCTGGGATAATGTGGGTCAAGCTTCCCTGTCTGGAAAAAACAAATATCAAAACAAAGGTGAGCCATGGAATCACAGGCTGTTTGCAAGTGAGACCTGAGCCAGCCCCAGTGAGAAACCCCCTTCTGTTGCTACATTCCAAATACCCCAGGTGGTCTCTGTGAGAATGGGGTTTTGCTGCTCCTGCAAGGCAAGTCTTAAGGATATCACTGACCGGCAGGGAAGCGCTGCTGCTCAGGCCCTCCTTAGAGCACACTGGTACCACGAGAACTGGACATACAGCAGTCAAGAATGCTGTGCTTACAGAACTTATTACTGTATTCAGACGCCAAATAAATTCACAGGGGAAAAGGGAATGAACTGAATCTCACCATTTTTTTTTTAAGAGATTTCGGGAGGACAGGGAAAACTCACGTTTGTTTCTTGAGTTTGCCTTTCATTTAAGCAGGAAAAGCTTGCCTTTTTTTCACTTCTTCAAGTAGAATTTATTCAATTTATTGATTTTTTAAGCAAGCACACTCAAGCACAAATTACAATTTCAGTTTTTCTTTCACAAGCTCTCCATTTTTCTCCGATGGTTTTCAAATCCAATCGTTCATCACCTTAAATCAACACTTGGGACCTTCTAGAAATACACCATGTTTGGGCAGTAGGCTCGCTGCTAAACAACATCCACAGTGAAACACACCTCCTTCCATATGGGGGCTGTGCTGCTCCAGGATAACATGTACTGCAAACAGCTTCTGCCACAAAGTCACCTCAGCCTGACGTGCAATAGGGTTGCAGTCAGAGCAGCATTGGCTTCTGCCCGTCAGCAGGAGAGCAAGAGGAGCTCCAAGGCCCCTCTGCCAAGAGCGCAGTCGCTTGAGAGATGGTTTCAAGCTGGTCATGCTTCACCTGCCTTCTTTTATCCCAGCTGGAGGAATCGTAAACCACACGAGCACAAAGGTTTGCACTTCTGGAAAGCAGGCGGTGTAGGAGCGAGCTCCTCATGCTGCTGCAGAGGGGGGCCCTCAGGGTGGAGAGGACACAGTGCTGACCACAGCCAGGATGTGGCAGCCGTGCCATTTTGCCATCCCCAAACGTCTACAGGCTGGCTGCTTTTTGTGTAGAACCAGACGCGATGTAAAACTACTCTGGCCTCACTGGAAAGTTTGTCACGCAGACTGGGACTAACCTGCTTCAAACAAAACACCCGGAGGGCTTTGAAATGTAAAATACTGTGCCTCTATGGACTACAGTCTCAAACAAAGCATTTTTGTAATAGGAGCAATAACAAGAGACTCGGGAAGGGAAAAGACAAGACATTAAAGGGCTTTAATGAGCAGCATTTTCCTGCCCAGAGTGCCTTTTTGCGGGATTCAGGGCTTGGTTTGAAGCCAGCAATCCAGTAGGCTGGGCAGCCAGCATCACAGGGATCCCTTCATCCCTGTGGGAATTCCCACAGCTTCCTGCCTTTCCTGCTCCAGGCTCCGCCTGGGAGATTCCCAGGCTACCCAGCCATTCCATCATGCCACACTGAGACCCCTCGGCTGCCTCAGCTGAGCCCAGAAAAGGAGCCCCCTGTGCTTGCACCAATCCCACCTGCCCTGAGGCAATTCCACAGCTCTGGCACTCAGCAGAGCCTGCAGAACATGACAAGCTGCCAACCAGCACACAGGACAAGCCTCAGACAAACATACTGTTGGTTTCAAAGTGCTGTATGTGGGAGGTCTTCACGTGCTGGGAAATTTAGTTCCATCGACCAAGCACTGTTTAGTAACTAGATGTGTTGTCCTCCTTGCAGAGACACCTGGCTTTCATAGTTATTTGCACAGCTTGATAACTAGTTTCATTTTTCAAACACTTGCTTTATAAGCTCCCAGCATTTTTCAAGAATGTGAGACACTGTAGCCAGATACGGCTTCTTGACAAAAACGTCAGCTCACTAGAAGGACTGCTAAAATTCTCCCAGTAGATTTGCACAGTGCAGATTACCGTTAGATTGGTCATTCAAGTTGTCAAGTGCTCTTCAAAGGACAGGAGCACACGCTGCCATCACACAATGGTGCAGCATCCCCTTTGGCCCCATTTAGTTAAAACCTCTGGGGTCATCACAGCTGTCATTTCATAGCTTTGTCATCTAAGAGAATGAAGCAGAGTTTGTGTCTTAGAGGTCCACGTAGCC
>NW_024962285.1:4480503-4502441 GCF_019238085.1 Lagopus leucura | reverse complement strand
GGGAAGGGAAGGGAAGGGAAGGGAAGGGAAGGGAAGGGAAGGGAAGGAGCAGACAGAGGCATTTCTTCAAGGAGAAATGAGCGCACGTTTCCATGAATCAGCAGGACAGGAACATGACGAACACGGTTAAATCCATCAAGGCTGAGTTTGCATTAGAGCACATGCTGACGCAAGCAGCCCCTCTGCATGCAGACACAGACTAAACTGCAAGAAGGGGACAGAACGGGATGGGAGCAGCTTCCCGCACAGCCTGCTCATCCTCCCTAGAAAGCACAGTCCAACACAGCCCCCACTGTCTGGGTGCCACTTCCCCCTTCAGGCAAAGGTGACATCCTGGCTCCCAGGCTCTTCCTCCACACTGCGGTACGTGGGGCTGTGTCTGCTCCCTGTGCATCCAGTCAAAAATAGCCACGGATTAGCAGTCAGCCATGTGGGGACAGCACTGCCCCACACACACCTCCAGGCCAGGCTGCTGTCGGCTCCACGGCAGCGGGGCAGGAGCCAAGAGGGATGCTGTCACCGCACCACAGAAGGCAGTGGCCACAAAGACCACCTTAAGGAATACAAGTCAAAAGCTGCAGCTTTTCACCTGCTGGCACCAGTCTGGAAGCTTATTGTGGAAAAGGTAACTGGGGCCACAACAGGCAGGTTCAGGGAACCCCTTTCTGAGGGTGGCTGAAGTAGCTCTCCCCTACAGCTTGGGTGAGGGGAAGGTACTCAGAGGATGGCTGCAAGAAGCACTGCATATACAGATGCTTTCCCTTATCCATTGCCAAAGCTTAAGCCTCAGGGGGCTTCCTCAGCTAGGGGAACTGCCTCTGAATAAGCACAGTTCACTGCACAGCTCTTCTCCATACACCAGTCCCATTTTGAACCCCTTAATTCTTCAGGCTCATCGGCATCCTGAGCTGTGAGCTCCACATCTGAGCTGTGAAAGTGTTGGCTGCTGCCTGCCACCACCCTGCTCCTCCCCATCATGTCCCCTTCACCACTCGCAATTAAGAATTACTTGCCAGACCTCTTCCCCACCCTATTTACTTTTTCACCTGTCTGGCTTATTTGTCTTTTTCACCCAGATTGCTCGATGCCTATGCTACAAAGTCTTCCTTCCTATGAAAGCCATCTCACATTTTCACAGTGTACTTTAATTATCCTTTTCTAGTTACCTTTTCTAGTTCTACTTTGCTTCTGACTTCTGTGAACAACATTTCATATCCCGGATGAGTATGTAAGCAGGTGTTAAGAAGGGAAGAACTGTCAAAGATGGGCTGAGCTGAGAAGTAGTGAGAATACAGAAGAACTGACAGTAAACAATACAAGCATCTTCAGCTCATTTTACCAATGCTTTGAGAGCTGGGTCCCACACCATGTCCTGCACTCACCAGCTGCCTGCTCAGATGCAGCTCTGTGACGGAGATGAGCTCTTCAGCCTCAACAGATTGTGGTTGAGGGGGCAGAAGTGACTCAGACAAGAAAAACAGGGCAGTGGTTCATCATAGGACTGTCTCTGAACAGCACCAATGGTGAATGCACTGAATAAACAAAGTCTAGAAGGACCAGGAACGGTACTACGTTCCTAAAGTGCACTCAGATCACTTTCATCCTTAGCAAATATATATTGAAAAAGTGGCGTTGCAATAATAGCATCAATTAACTTTTAATTAAAGGCTGAACTTCTGCCTTTCATCTCTTCTGGTCTGATTCCAGAGAGCTCATAACCTCATCCCGAAGGTAATCCACAATAATGCGTGCCGACTTCTTCTAAAGCATAAATGTCAGATGGCCAGCTCATCAAATCTCTAAGTCATCAAAACCCACAAACACGGTATTTGTTTCTGAAAGGGAAGTTTTTCTAGCATCACTGCTTGAAGCTCAAGAGCTTCATTATCTCATAAGCATAGCTGCATTCCTTTGCGAAGGAGAAAGCAGTTACAACAAAACATCATCCACTCCTTTGGTGACAGCTGAAGCCATGCTACTAAAGCACCGCTCAGGTTTTGCCCTCTGTATCTACTAACTGCTTTTTGATTTGCCATTCCTCCTGGGAGACAAACATTTGAGCACCACAGTTCCTGCTGATTACACAAGGCAACAGAGATACTAGTGAAGGAAGGCGTTGGAAACCTGCAAGCAGCTACGTAAGACGCGTTAGGTCACCTGCCAGGAAACCTGGAGCCCTATCCATGCTTTCTTCAGCTCAGCAAACAGCACTCATGGAATATCCTCTGCAAGATCCACCTCCCTGCAATGCCGGCTCTCTTCCAGCCTTCACGAAAGCCAGCCTGCCTCGACAGAGCTCACCTGGTGGATGGGAATGATGAGGAAGGCCCCTCCGCCCACACACTCTGTCACCACCGCGATGAAGTGCGGGTTCACAGTGCAGAAGTGGTTGTCGTGGACGCTGTGGGTGATGGGCACGCAGTCGTAGCATTTGTCCTTGCTGGCAGCCTTGCCGTACACGTGGCGGAACTTGGAGCTGCGGTACTGTGGGTGCCACGACATCTGTGGGGAGGAACACAGAGCAGCACAACGTGAGGGCAGGCCCCATAGCATGGCCTATGGGTACATCCGGCCACATTTCCCCCTTTCGTCTCTGCCGGCAAGAGGGGAGCTCAAGAGAGAAGCATTTCTCCCTCCCAGCCCCACCAGCCGGTCCCAGGCGAGGCTCAGGGCACAGGACTCCAGGTAGCACAGCGCTCGGGAAGCACGGAAGTTAAAACATCCTGGATGAGGGGATTGAATGAGCCAGCCTGGATGCATATTTCATTTAGCCCTTTGGTGGCTTAAGACCGAAAAAAAGTCAACATTTTGCTTGCATAAAAGGAAAAATTAGATTTCACAGAGGGGTGGCAGGCACCTGTTGGTTCATTTTCCCACTGACAAAGACAGTGTGTCTGGCTTTAGCTGCGCTGCTGCCCTTCACCAGACAGCATTTTAAACAGTATTAAAATTGAAGCATGCCAAACAGAAGAACTGCCTTCCCACAGAGCGCAGTGTGGCTTTACGGAACAGACAAAACTGACTTAACACAGGAAGCTACCAGTGCAGTACAGAAAGAGCAACCCTGGCTACTAACTCCTCTCTCCGGAAGAGCCAGACAGTAAGAGGCACCTGGAGGGAATGGAAAGCAAAAGGAAAACAAATGCAGACCAGGCAAACAAGTTGTAGGTGTAAGAGTTCCACACAAGCAACTGCAAGTATGGGCAAAGGCAAAGGGACAGGATTTTGCACCTCATTTGATGTGCACTGGCACAGTTTAATTGTGATGCTGAAGCAGTGATGCTGCAGTTTGATGGGAGTCCCAGCCAAGCAGCTTTTGAGTTACAGCAACAGATACCACTCACTCACATGGGTAAGCCCTGGCAGCAAAGCATGCACTCAGCATAAGGAAGCAAGATGCGTCATCAGCATTTGACAAGAAGGGTTCCATGGTTTGAAGTGTCCTTGCATCCAGCATGATATTGCAAACTGGCACTCATTTCCCTCACAGAGAAGCTGTTAAATGTCAGCAACCTGTCTTGCTTGACCCTGAGCAGCCAAACTGGGGCTGTAGAAGCACCCATCAACACAAAGGTCCAGAGAACGTGCATCCCACATACACACCAACATCTGCTCTGCGAGTTGCACTGGGTCTCCTGTGCCGTCTCAGTTCCTGCCCTCCTCTTATCCACCAGCACAACTCAGAGCCAGCCCCATCCTCAACAGATATCATAAAACCCATAAAAAGTCGGGCCTGGCAGATCAAAGTTGGCTGCTACAGTCCCTTCTGTTCCTCACTTTCAACACAGAATGTTGTACCTTTACTACACCTGCATCAGCCCATATTTTTAGCTGATTAAATTTCCTGTGCAGAAAACACTAGGTGCAGCTGATAACTGTGCGGGCCACCTTCCCCAAACAAACCAAAGGAATGCTAACTACTTGATAAAGAAATCACCAATTCTGGGAAAAACTGGCCTTGGAGGAAGGGATGTTACAGGCAAAAGGACTGAGGTGCAGTGGGCTGGCCTCTGTACAGCCCCAGCACAGCAATGTTTTCAAACAACTTCATGTTTGTTACAGGCAGGAGTTTGACTTTATCTTTGCTGGAGGAAGAAAAAAAAAATCACCATGTTGTCTGGATGCAGCAAGTCCTTACAGCAGGAAAATTAGCTTTCCAAAGGGAAGTCGATTAGCATGCTCCAGGGAACTTCCAGCTGAACTGCTCCTGAGCTGGGAGGGGTTTTGTGAACAGGAGATGCTGCACTTCTCAGCAGCAGCAATCTCAACTGAGAAATGAGTCACCAAGAGCAGGGGAGAGTTCACTGTTAGAACATTGTCATTCCTATGGGAAGAAGGAATGCACAGCAAGATACTGATGTCCTATAAAGCCTACCTGCAAGATTCTCACTACAAACAAGGAAAAAAGGAAACAAGGAAGTAAAAGCTCAAGTTCAGCCTCTGCTTAAGAAACACAGAAAAATAGCCCTTTGCTATTCCAGTTTATAGATGGAAGATTTGGCTGCCACTGAAATGGACTCCGCAGCACCTACAGTTTTCCCAAGGTACAGAAAAACAAGGTATGCCTGGGAATAACAGAAAACTGGCAAAGACAGTCCTAGTGGAACTGTGATCCTCACAGCACCATTGCAGCAACAACAGATAGCATTAGGAGATAGACATGGGGTGAACGACAGGAAAACCTTGTCTGGGAGGACTGTAGGGGAGTGCTCTGCAGCATGTCACTCAGGTAGTGATGGGGGTCTCCATCCTTGGAAATCCTGTCACAGCTTGGCTATAAAAGGCCCTGACCTGCTATAATGTGGGTCACAGTCTTGAACAGGAGGCTGGACCAGAGAAAACTGAGGGCCATTAAACCTTATTCAAACCCTACAGCTTGCAACAGAGATCTTTAGAGGGTCCTCTCTATGAGCTGTCCTAGGATTGAGAGAATAGACAAAATAAGGATAAAATTATGAAGCTCAAGTGAAAATCAGGCAAACAGACGAAAACGAAATGCAGAAAGTGCGAGCGTGCTGCAAAGAGCCTCTCTAAGAATGGGAGAGTACCTGAGAAACATGTTGGTATCCAGGCACACAAACCTCTGCCTGTGGATCTGTCAGAGAATTCCAGAGTTTCAGCATTACCCATCAGGCCCCACATGATGAAGTGTGCAGAAATGGGCCAAGATCCAAGAGGTTCTGCCCAAGAGGGAGTTATGTGGGGTAGGGATACCAAAAATAAACAGCCAGAGTTGAAGAGAACATGGTGGAAATTCTGCTTTGCCGCCTTGAGATTATTCTGGGGCAAAGAGGCTGTAAAATTAGTCCTTGACTAATGAGTCACAAGTGATGCAATGGGTTCTCGTGTGCCAGCACAGCCTGCTCACGATGTGAACATGAAGTAAAGTCTCATGTACAGAAACTGTCCCAAATCCTTGCAAAGTCTAAGACTGCATCCCAGCCCCTGACACAAACTGTCTCACAGTGGACAAGGCGTAGTTCCTCAGCAGGAAATGATCTTGCAGCTGGCTCTAATGAGAACAGCACGGCTACTAATAGCTGTCAGATCTCAGCTATTAAGACAGTGCAACCTATGGAGCCTACAGGAGGATCCTTGCAGAGAAATCAGGTTCAGCACTCCTAGAAGTTCTCTATTGGAGCTCTCAACAACACTCAGTGCCATGTATGTGTAAATGACAGCCCAACACCAGTGCACAAGTGAGCAGTAGCCCAGATGCAGAAACTGGGAAAAGCTGGGCTGGGCAGAGCACTGCACTGTGGGGCCATCTATACAGGAGCTGAAGATCTCAAGCATCTGCTCTGGAAGAGCAGCTACACGTTATCAGCTCCACTCATGCACCACACAGATAACTGGTCTCTCCTCCTTTGTTCTCCACCCAGCCAGTCAATACAACTTTCTCACAGAACAGAAGCAGCTTCCTGGCCAGGAAGGCAGCCAGGACTATTTCCCAACACTGGGAGACGGTGGGAAAGCCCACCTCGACTCCTCTGCTATCTTGTGTGAGTCCTGCAGCAGAGCAGCCCCCACCTTCTCCACGAAGACCTTTGAGCTCCCAGGTGACCCTCATGCACCTCAGTAAACCTCACATGAGACCAGTGCACCCAAGCCATGTCGTGCTGACACATTTCCGTGCTGTTCACAGCCTTCCATGCCTCACCCTGCCAGCACTCAGGCGCAAGGAAGCAGGTCCTCTCACCTCACAGAGCTGGGAGTCCCATGGTGCCATCAGAGCTGACTCAATGGCCACCAAGAGCTGCAAAAACCTTCCTATAACGTGGCTGGCTCCAGGCCTTCTGAATACAAGGAAGGCATGGAGCTACTGCAGAAAGTCCAGTCAAAGGCCACACAAATTACAAAGGAGCTGGAGCACTTCTCCTTGGAGAAAAGGCTGAGAGGGCTGCAGCAGCCTGGAGAAGAGATGGTTCAGGAGGAATCTCATCAGTGTCAATATATCTGAAAGCAAAATGCAGAGAAGATGGGGCCAGGCTGTTTTAAGTAATGCCCAGCGCCAGGTCAACAGGCAATGGGCAAAAGCTGTTCACAAGAGGTTCCCTCTGAGTATCGGGAAACACTGATACCCGTGCAGGTGACAGAGTACTGGCACAGGATCCCCAAGAGAGTTTGCAGAGATGCTTAGAACCCGCCTGGTCACGGTCCCGGGCAGCCTGCTTATCCTGCTTTGATCAGGGGGATTGGAGCAGATGATCTCAACAGTTCTCTTCCAACCTCATCTGTTCTGTGATTTTGGGACTTCTGTGCACGTTGTGCTGAAAACGCCACTGGCAACATACCAGGACACGTGCTCCTGTGTGAGGACTTTCAGCCCCATAAACCTGATATCTGTCATGCAGTCCTGGCTTTTCGGACTGCTCCTCCAGCAGGGAGTGGCAACAATACGTTCCTTCCCCATTTCATGTGAACTGCAGTTTGGAGAGGCAGTCATTTTCAAAACTGTGTCAAGGTAGCAAACAGCAACTAGTAAATGGGATGCTGGGGAGAAAATGGAGAAAGATACACCAATGTTTTGTCAACAGGACAGATCTTTTTCTATTGCAAAAACTTGCGCCTCTCCCTTCAAAAACAAAACTGCATATTTGTGCATTTTAAAGAGAGAATTAAATGTTGGTTGTTTTTTTTTTTTTTTTTGTTTTTTTTTTTTCCCACAGTCACATAAGAGTGTATTTCCCCCAGAATGTTTTGGACAATTAATGGTGTTAGATTTTTTCCAGCACTAGAGAGCTGGCCTCAGTTCCTTGAGTCCTTGCTTTTACACAGCCATGTCTGACCAGGGTGAGACGGCAAGGTCAAAGCCCAGCATCTGGAAAATCCTGAGTGCTGGGTAGAGACTGAGGCCCCAGCTGGAGGACCCTCAGCTCACCTCTGCTTGTGGGGCAGGAAGAAGTCAGGCTGCCCTTGTCAGCTCTATGCAGAGCCCTTCACAGGGAGAGGCTGACTGCTCTGCAACAAGCTGGTTAACTGTTCTGCTTGGAAGTTAGGAGCTGATGGCTTTGTCTCCATCAAAAGCTGAGGACAATGGCACGGACACTTTGAGGGAGGTATTGGGAGCAGCAAACCCACGATGTGACAAAACCACCAACTGTCCTGTTCTAAGAAGAAACCTCAACTCCAGAGAAGAGCAAGGTCTCTCTCATTTCCTTAATGGAGGAGGGGTCTCATCATCGTGACTTAAGTTTAGAAAAATTCTGTAAATCTACTTTTATGTCCGGTTTCCTCCTTGACTGCAGGACCTCTCAAGTCCCTTCTGTGTTACACTGCCCACAGGTAGCAGCATATCCCAAGAAGCATCCGAGTTCTCCCGTCTGAGACAGAAGATCCCCACACACTTGCGGCTCAGTCTAGAGCAACAGCCTCAGGACAGCAGCTGATGCTGAATGGATGAAAGGACAAAAAAAAGAGTGGTGAAGGGACTGTTAGTCCCATGCAGCATAGGACAGAGCCCTCCACATCCTGGAGACAGGAGGAAGGCAACGCAGCCTTTGCAGTCCAAGAATCACTCTCCCCCCCTCCCTGCTGACCTGCCTAACCTCAATCCCAGTGTCACTAACCGGGATGGAGGGAGGCAGTGCAGGCTGTACCAGTGTGCGTACATGTCTAACCACGTGGCTGATGCAAAGAATGTGTAGCATCATTCTCTTCTCACTGAGCTTTCACAGAGACTTGGGAGCTTGTATATGTCACTCCTCCCTCTTCCATTTAGGGAGGTTTTTATCTGAAAACCTTTTTATTCCCGGAAGACAGTGGAATAGGATACAAAAATGTCTGCAAGCTTTCCCAAGGTCTCAACTCACCACTGACTGCAGCAGTCAGTCAAAGCAAGCTCTTCAGGCTGAAAAATATTTTCTAGGTAGAGTTTGCCCATTGAGCTGTGCAGTCCCACTACTAAGAGCACTCTCATCTCATTAAAGAAATGCTGTACTTTACATGAAACACAGTAAAACACGTCCGTTTACCTCATGGTTCCTTACTGCTGGCATAAACAGAGGAAGCAGCTCCTGTGTCTCCACATGGAGGTTAATGCAACTGAAGGAGACACAGCAAGGACATACAGTTAGTTATAAAAGACTCCCTGAAGTCCCTCACAATAGGCATTCCTGGATTCCTGAGGTGAAAGGAGAAGGACACAGTATGGGCTACCTTGAGATAAAGATCTGATTGTGTGAAGAACCTGAACTGCAAAGCAAAGGAGCTCTCATGCAAGTGTAAAAAGACCTGTATCTATTATCCAAGCTCCAAGATGCAGAAGGAGGCAGAGAAAAAGAGGTCATAGTTGCAAGTCCTTGCATCTCCTAATAGCTGGGGGGGGAGGGGAGAGTGACTGTGAAAGCTTTCTCTGCTTCAACCTTTTGCAAGCACTAGGGATTGGGACAAGAGGCCCAGCATAATGGAGACCCAAGGCACGCAGAGAAATGCCTGCAAAGTGCAGCACATTTTTTCACCGTAGTGAAAAAATAGGTCTGCACCTAGCTCTGTTTCTGGGTATGCATAAGTAGAGTCACAGGTGCAGAGAGCACAGTCAGCAATGGCTCTCAAAATCTGCTGGTTCTGTTAAAGATGCAGTCATATAGACCTTGCCTCTCGTGGGTCTGACATTTTAAGAGAAACTAACTAAGCAGAAGCAATTCTGAGCAGTGGCCAGAATGAGTGACACTCCTTTTCCAATCAAAAAGTTGCTCAGAAAACCACGGGGCTGCTTCAGACACATCCTCCTTGGCTCTTCTGTGTTTGCCAGGAATAAATGTGGAAAGACTTACATGACATCCACAAAAATGATGGTTAAAGATGCAGAGTGTATGTCTGCCATCTGCCCTCAAAAATACAATTCTGCAACACTGAAGGGACACTGCTGTGCTTTAGCTCTGACTCCTTTATGAGGCTCACCTGTGAAATCTCACAGGTGGGACAAATGGAGCACAAATGGATGGTGTTCACATCACAGCAGGATGCAGAGGGAACTGGAGTCCCATTGGCAGTGCTGAGATCCCCTCAGCTCACCCAGGCACCATGCAGGAAGTGCAGCTGTGCCACCAACCAGCGTGCAGTGCAGGGAGCAGGAGCTGCAAACCAGACCTCGCTTCCTTCATTGTGAGTTAGTGTACGCATCTCCAGCAGGGCTGTGAGCACCACTGCGGGCTGTGCTCCACTGAGTTCAGGCAGGAGTTCAGACTACGAAAAGGCCAGATGTGAGATGGGTCTGTAACCTAAGCAGGATGTTCAGGGGCAGGAAATCCTGCTTAGCATGCCCAGCTCCTGCATGACACACTGCAGGCGTGCCAGCCTCCTCTCTTTCCCAGTCCCAAGGGAGCAGCAAGCTCCAAAGCATATGCCATCTGCTGCCCTGCAACTCTATCATGTCACACACACAACATATAACACCAGATCCCACAGGAGAGTGGAGATGACTCCATGTGAGCCAGGACCTCCATTAACTCATGTGCTGGCTGCCAGGCAGGACCTTCATTTTTCATCTCCCAAGTGCACGCAGCAGAACTGTCAGCTTCCAGGACCCACAGCTTCATTGTGAGGATAAGGGGGGAAGCTGCAATAATAGGCTTAAAACACAGAAGTCCTCAGGGAGGGTTCAAACCACTTGCTTTCAAAGTCTAGGGGAGACAGTCAAGGAGCTTGTGCCTTAGCTGTATCACAGCCTCCAGTTAGAGAGCAATACAACTCTCAGTTGCAGAAGAGGGAAAGTTATCAATCTCCACCAGAGGCGTTTACCAAGCAGCACTGATTACAGCCTAGCAATGACCACAGAGCTACAACTGATCCTGGTCTGGGCAGGAAGACAGACTAACAGAGCAGGAACAGAGAAGAAATATTGTAGTTTCATGTGCAGCAGGCCTCTGTGAGGCAGCGCTTCATCTGCCCACAGGACCCACGCTGTTCCTTTGGCAGGACACCTGCCATCTTCTTTTTATGTTGTTTACAACTGAAATACTAACAGCCATATGAAGAGTTGCAATTCTTAACATCCAAGGCAAAACTCTGATATTGCGAACGCAGAGCAATGTGCTTCATCACAGCACCATGCTGCAAGCCAAGCTGATTAGCAACAGCCATTACAGCTGCCAGTGACAGGTCCGAATGGCTGCTGAATATGAAAATGGCTGTCCGAATAGCTCAGAGCTCAGAGCCATCAGAGGTGGTACAGTAGGAGATGAACGCCAGAAGTCTGAGTTTGTTTGGCTGATGTAGCATACGAGTTTAAGCCTGCTGCTGTGTCCCCATGAAAGCAAGCAGGCTCTATTTCCCTTAGATTAGCTTAGAAAGCTGCATGGAACTGCAAAACGGGCATGCAGAGGGAAGGCACAACCTGGGTGCAGAGCTGAACGTGGGAGAAATGGGTCTGACGGGATCAGACCATCAGAAGCAGAGATTACAAAATATTGTGGAAAAGGAAGGAAGGAGATGGAGGCACAAAGCCCTCAAAACGATGCCATCCAGAGAACTTGCAGCAGATGCACAAACAAGTCCACAGGGCAGAAGAAACATCTCATTTTGCTTGGACCACCTGGGCCTCCATCAGTGTACATTCTGGGAGGCCCCTGGGCATGGAAAGCTTTTCAAGCTAGGCAGGCTAAGACCACCTGTGAGCTGAGGCCAGCTGGTTGCAACATAACTGGCCCAGCATCTTTCTCAGGGAAGTCTGGCCTCAAGCTGCCCCAAAACAGCCTGAAGCCAACGGGCACAGAAAACGTTCCAGAGCGGCTTGGCACAGAAATTCCCTGAGGGTGCATTCCAGGGCCTCCAGGCATAAAAAGTCATTTCCTGAATGGGGTGAGACACACAGCTGGTGAAGGGTGTTGCTGCTGATAACCAGATGCTATCTCCAGGGTGCCTGCCCTGGCACTGTGTCACTGCCAGAAGAAGGCACGCAGACTTTGTTTTACTGCTGTTGTCAAAACCACATTGGCTCTCTGAGCTCTCCTCACACAGAATGCCCACTTCATCCTGTTCTTCACTACCTGTGGAGCGATAAGGAGTCCCTCACAGGACCATGTTGCAATCCTGGTGCTGAAGCAGGGCACGTGAAGGCTGCGTGAACTGCAGAAGCAGCACTCAATTCAGCCCATGCTGACTTTGAAGGTTGAATCACAGCTTGTGAGGTCTAACAGAATGCCGTGCAGTCCCACCCACTTTCAGGTAAGCAAAGGGAGACCTGTCTTCTCATTGCTGCCACCGATCTCAGGGCTGATCTCAGAGCTCCGGGAGAGCAGTCTGACACAACACCACCACATAAACAAGACTCGCATCCTCTCCCCATCCAAACACAAGCAGAAATGCTCGCACTCCTCAGCACACCTCACCACCGGGCTGAGAGCTTTCCAGCTCATCACGCAAAATACAGATGGTATGACCCCCGTGTCAAACAACTGTTTTTTTTTTTCTCGGGCTGAAGGGCACAAATACCCACCACTGACATCTAAGATAAAGATTGTCTTTCCTCCGCTCTCTGCAGTTTCACCTCAACAAGCCTTCCCTTCCCACGAGAGCTGTGCTAAGCATGGCCTGTGCTGCAGCCCAGCAGAGCACGCCTGAAATTCTGCCAGTCCCTGGAGACCTCACTGCTCAGCAGCCCTTGGGAAAGCTGTGCTGTGAGTCTTCCACAACGCTTTTAGGTGCTGTTTCCTTTTGTTCCTAGGCAGGTTTCCAAGCTCTGCCTTTCCCTCATCATCCACCCTGAAAAGCACCGTGTCCAGGTAATCCAGCCTGACAATTTGGACACTCTTTCCCCTGCCCTCCCCCCATCAAGGAATCTACAGTCCTGAATGATTTTTCTGAGGTCCTAATCTGAGCGTTAGCAATAGTTTGAAAAGCAGAAAAACAACAGAAAAAAATTAATCTACCCTTTGTTCCTTATCACGCAAGCAGGGTCAAAAAGAGACAAAATAGGAACAAATAAAGGAATGCAACTGCTGATAAGGGGAGATTTTGAAAGCTACCATGAATATTTCAATGCGCAGTGCTATGAAAACTTTCTCCTTTCCTCTTTGCGAATGCTAAGCTAATATTGTATAGGTTATATATTGCATCTTTCAACCTCGTCATTTTTAGGAATGTTTCCGTAGCCAAAAAATAAACCTTAGGGTGACTGTGCTGGCCTCTTGAGAACACTGATCAGAAATATCCAGGGAGAGTGCCACGAGAGAATCAGGCTTCCAACTGCATGCAAACAAACAGACTGAAATGTAATTAGGATTGATGGCTAAAAGACCACGTTCGTCTACTTTTCAGCCCTAATTCAGCCATGCTGTCATGGTTCTATGTTTTTTTTTGTTTTTGGGTTTCAGTATTCCACATCAAAACATCATGTAGTGTACGGGGCATTAAAGTGTCACTGCCCCAATCCCAGCTACCTATCCCTGTACATTACAGCAGTCACGGGATCTGACCCTTCCGGGTGGGGGGGGCGCTCTCTTGCTGCCTGGCAGTGGGTGCTGGAGGGTGCTTTCCTGGCCGTTCCAAGCTTTTCAGGTTTGAATCGGTCCCGGGAACTCTCTCTCTCATCTTGTCTGATTTATTAATCTCAATTGCAATTAAATTGTATCTATTGTGTTATCTTGTATTCCAATATTATAGTAAAATAAGTTTTCCTCCATAGATTGTTGCCGCTGTTCTTTTCCTCCCTTCCTTCCTTCCCATTTTTGTGGGACTGGGGTGGGGGGGGGGGGGAGAGCAGAGGCCTGTTCCCCCTGTCACGGACATAGATTGATCTGGTCAAATCCGTGACACATGCACAGAACAAAACTCTTGCATGCATTCAGCTGAAGGTAATAAAACCAAACAAAGCAAGAGTCACCAGCCTTCCCAAAATCTGCTTACGTCCGTGGTCTTCCCTCTCTGCTTTCTTTTTACTGCCTTCAGCTCAGCTTCACTCTGCTTATCCTTCTCCTGCCAAATCCTCTCTCTTCACTATCCTGTCATCCCCACATTTACCTCTCCCCATCCAAAAAATGAACTATGTAACCTGCTGCCAAAAGATCAGAGGAGTCACCTTGGGAGACACAAAAAAAGCTCCCCCAGCTCTGCTAAGGCTAGTGAGCTAATGGCAGTTTGTTAACACACAGGGACAGATGACAAGAGCAGGACATACATGAAATCAGCTTCACCTGCCCCACACCACATATCACGCTGAATGTGGGACACAGGAGGGACACAACCAGTCCAAATGTGCCAGGGCTTGTGGGAAGGAATCGGTTAAACACATAACTTTGAATGCAGTCATTAATGCATCACGGAATACTGCTGGTTTTCCGCCTGGCAGCCAGCTACATGCGCTGTAAATTTCATGACGTGACTCCATACCAAGCGGGCCGTACAGAGCAGCCCCATAGGAGTACTCACCATCCTCCCTCCACAGGTCCCCCAATAGGTTTACACTGAAGCCAGATGTCTGCTTCCTGCTCCCATGTGGTCCTTGCTCAGGCACACGGTTTGCGTCTCAGAGACCCCACGTGGAGGGGTGCTGCCCCCTGCTCAGAGCTGCCCCGCAGCTGCCAGGGCACCGGAGGGACTGAGGGCTGCCTGCTGCTGGGCTCCCCACTGTCACGGCGCTGTCAGGGCACAGCCAGGTACAGCCCTGCAGGTGTCGGGTCAGCAGGCACAGCATTCCTTACGCCACCCACAGAAAACATCTCTCCCCAGGCTGCTGCACTCCGGTGAGACTCAGAAGCGCTTGCAGGAGATGTAACCAAAGTAGTAGTAAGAGTAACCAAACAAGCTGACCAAGTTTCAGGTCCACGCAGTTAGGCTGGGATCATTACAGCAACAGCAAGAAGAGCACTCTACAAATATCAGGTCGTTATATTTACTCTGAATAACATTACCAACGCTTCTCCCACAGAGCAAAGATCTCTCTGCAGCACACGTGTTCCAGCAGACCCTGCCCCTGCCCCAAGTGACAGACTGGACAAGAAGTGCGTAGAGGAACTTTCTGGTGGCTTTACAACTTCCAACCTCACACTCTCCACATTTCTCACCTCTTTTTCTAGCCATGAGCAGAGAAATGGCTGTTGGCTGCAACCCCTGGCAGGAGTGCAGCAATGACTAAACAAGCAAGCAGCAAGAAAGGTGTCTGCTTGTGCTAGTTTGGAATGCTAACGTCTAGGTACAGCACTGGGTTTCAGTTTTCAGTCCTTTGTGTCCTTCTTTGCCACCAGCTTTCAAGACAATAAAAAGCTCTCCAGTGGAAAAGAAAGTGGGAAAACATGTCCCTGTTGTTAAACCAAGCACTAGGAGGACAGTTTTCTGTCAGTAAGACACACTCATCCCTGAAGGGATTTGGAAGACAGGACAGCATCCTTCATGCGAGCACAGATCAGGCTCAGGCACGAGCAGTCAGCCTCCTGGAGCACAAGCTGCTCCACCACCATTCATCCCACCCTGGGCAACCTTTGTTCTCAGGTGATCTCACCAGAGCAGTCAGCTCTTCACAGCTCACCACGATCCCTCCTCTCTTCCCTTTAGTGAGCAGCAGCAACAGGGACAGAATTGCCACAAACATTAACGAACAGCTCCTAGCAAAACTGTCCACAGCAACAGCGTGGCTGTAGCTTTCTCCAGCACTGCCTTGCTGAGGAAAGGACAGGGGCTCTCCTGGAGCCCTGCACCACCTGCTTCAGAGCGACCCCCCCATGCACCTGAGACCTTCAGTCTTCTGCTTACTGTTCTTCATGCATGGCCTGAGAACAGGCAGAGCAGGGAGTTCTTCCAGAACCACTCCCCTCCAGTCCCCAGAGACGTGTGCCAGCAGCCCAGGGAAAGCCTGCTGTGTTGTGTGTAAGTCACTTAATGAAAGGGTCACTAATGATGCAGACCTGCTCATAAATACCACATCCTGTGCGGCAAGCCCTGGTCTATGGGCTGCAAGAAAACTGGAGGGAACCCCTAAAAATACCAAGGAAGCTTTTGTGCTGTCAGACTGTTGCAAGAGCAGACAGAGGCTTTGTGAAAGCACTCCTTCGCTCCACTGATTTGGACCGTTCTCATCTCGTCCCATTAGCAGCTGTTGCTTCCCCAGGATAAAGGTCTCTGTCGTAAATGAATGCTCCTCTCTCCTGTCCTCTCATGCCCAGGGGACCTTCATTTATAATAAGCTCTTTCCAAGAAATTGTAGTTATTAAATCAAAGCAAAATCCTCATACAGCCACCAGATGCTGTGCTCACAGGGTCACATTATCCCTTCTCATCTTAAGCACTCCCTATCTTCAGGTGTGAAAGGCTCTGGCTGAAACTATGTGACATGTGCTGCTGTCAGTATGGAAGATGTATTGCTAAGAACTGACTACAAGTTTAACACAACAGCAACAGCAGCCAGGGGCACTACGTGAGTACCTCTGAGTCTTCCATCCCTCTGGAAGCAATGAGACTGCTCTCTGATGCAACAGGAATGTGCAGGTCACCAGCATTTCAACTCCCCTCTTAAAGCCAGTGTAAATGTTTTCTGTTGTCCAGAGGAGGCAGAAAGTCCAAACATTAACTGCAACTCTGTTTATGCTCAGAAAGGAGATCTAAGTACGAATGACAAAGCTTGCTGACCAAGAGCAAGAAACCCAGTAGGTAAAACAGTTGCAGGTGGCACAGAAAGAACACAGTGCTGGATGCAATGGAAACTGAAGTTGAAGCACAATCAAGAAGATATAGGGGGGCTAGTAAATTTAGGCAGATTTGATGTACAAAAAGCCAACAAAAGAGGTAAGGAGCAATTTCTAGATGGCACAAGAACTACTGAATTCTTTCTCCAGTACAACTGAAGCAGGATTTTCAAAGGCCACTTTCTCTGACCTCAAGAATGGTTTGCCAGAAAATGCAAGAGAACAGCACTGATGTGCATTACATTACAAACAAGAACGTCCTCACAAATCTCAGCCACTAAAAGGACACACACAAGAACTGGAAGCAGTAACCGGGGAGAAATATCATGACAGTGTCCAAGCACACAGCTTGGAGAGTCACAAGCCCAAGTGAAGTTGAATCTGGTGAGGGATGTGAAGGCAACAAGAAAGGTTTCAACAGGTACCATCCATCAGAAGGACAACTGTGGAAAATGTGCACCTGCTGAGGAATGGCAATGAGAACAAACACCAAAGAAGGCTGAGGTATCAAACTATCATCTCAAACTATGCTGGTAAAACTAATCTTCAGCAATCCCAAGGCCCCTGAGACTGGTGAGTATATCTGGAACAAGGAAGGTTTGCCCTCGTTGGAGGAAGATTGGGATGGAGAACAATTAGGCAGACTGGACATGCAGAAGGGACAAACCCACAGGGGCTGAGGGAGCCAGTCACGTCGTTCCAAGGCCAACACTGCTTTTCTTGGAAAGTCATGGAAGGGAAGGTGTCACGAAGGACTAAAGAAGGCAAATACTCCTATTTTCAAGAAAGGCATGAAGAAGGATCCAGGCAAGCACAGGCCCTTCAGCCTGACTTCCAGCACACCGTCAGACATAGGAAGGAACCTCTTCATGTGGAAATTGTCCAGTAGCTGAAGTGGTTGCCCAAAGAGGCTGTGGAGTCTGCGCCCGTCCTCAACAACCAGACAATGTCCTGAGCATCGTGCTGCAGGCAGCCCTGCACTGAGCTGGCAGTCCGACCAGCTATCTCCATCCTTGGCCATACTGTGACTGTGAAACATGCACGGTGATTTCCAGGGAGACAGAGTGAAAGCAGACCAGAAATGTCTATGTGCACTCACTGTAAAGAAAATGGGAGAAGTTTCTGTTACAGGACACGGTCTGGAGGGGACTCATTGGACCAGCAGTGCTTAGGAGAAGGAAGATGAGCTGTAACAACTCAACCAGGTGGCTGAAAAGCAACGAAAATAGGCAAACTGCAGCACGTCCTCATTTGAATCGGCTTCATGAGATAAGAAGGAAAGCAATGTTAGGTTTTCAGGGAAGACTGGGAAAAGGAAACTGAGATCAAAGAAGTGAAAAAGAACAGAGTTGGTGGAAACAGAAAAAAAGTGAGACAGAGGGAGAGTCAGCATAGCTTTTGTAAATCCCAGCCTGGCCGCAAATGCCAAACCGTGCCAACAAACATCAGAATCTTTGTGTGTTCAGGTTTCCAATACCCAGTACAGTTCCACAACAAAACAACGCAGCAGCACTGCCTTAGACTGAAGGTCCTTAAGTTGATAGGATTTGTGGAAATGGGAAGCTCCTGCTTTTTGAGTGCTGCAGACCCAAGTTCAAAATAGACTCACCACCCTCGCTGCACGCCTGCACTGCTGCCAGGAAGGACACATCTGTGGGAAACAGGCAGATCCGCACAGGTCTTGGGAGCACATCTTCCTCTTCTTCTTCTCATTCATTTCTTTACATCCTTCCCTGAGAATCTTTTTCTAAAACCCTCCGGTGAGGGAGCAGCACTTCCTACAGAACTTACCACTTCTCAGCTGCCTTTAATATTGCGGAGCTTTCAAAGCCAAATCTCCTTTTGTGCAGCCTTTGTGTCCTTTGCTTCTTATCCTATTCAGCCACCTCACAGGGAAAAGATTGTTCCTTTCTTCACGCAGCAAGCTTTCCTGTGCATCTGACACACAGCTTTTCAGACTTCTCCAGATACACCTAATTCTCTCGCCACTGCCCATGTTTTCTCAGCAGCTGATGAATTTGTTCTCCTTGCTTCTGCTTTCTCCCAGCTGACCTGTATTTTTTCAGAGCAGCTGCACCTAAAGCTGGCATATTTCCATTTTACTAACATGGATGAGCATATGCTTTCTTTATGATTTACCAGATTCTTTCCTGTCCGTATTTATTTCTTGCTGCAGCGTGTCATTGAGTTCTGCTCAGTATAGGATGAACCACAGCCCCTGGTCACTTTCTGCAGGACTGCTCTGAGTCTGCCTGCATCGTGTCATCCAAATACACCCACCTCTCACTGCTCAGCTGCATCCTGTTTCTGCTGTAGTGTACCTGCAGCTCATCGAGGCAGCTTCAAATCAGATACCTGCCTTCTGCAGCCTTCCTGCTCCTCTTGTTTCCTGTTTATTTTTCCTTTGTCCTAACACCGACAAAAATATCAAACAGCTTCAGATCACAGGGAGAACCCTGCAAAGCTTTTCTCAATGGATTCTCCCATTTTGATCACGCAGGCACATAAGCTGCTATATAGCTCCTCCACCAGATTTACATCCCTCTTACCATAGACAGGTATATACAGTCCCCTCATCTTGATTAATGCAGCAGCACTGAACATTGGTCTGAAGCCAAGATAGGAGAAATGCCCTGCTTTTACACTGGGTCTGCTGGGCTTACCACCCTTCACAAGAGGAAATCAGAGTGGGTTGACATGAGTCGGTCGCCATGCTCATTCTGCTTCTTCCATTCACTGTCCCTCCCAGAAGTTCCCCTTTTTCATGTTGCTGTGGCATTCTTTCTATGGAGACGCATACAATTCCCTTTGTCTAGAGCTAGAGTCTTGTCTCCATTCTCTTTGGTGTCCTCAAAGACATCCTGTTCCTAGCCTGGACCCTGCAGACCGCACTGAGCATGGCTCACACACACTAGCCCTGAACACAGCCTAACCTCGGTCAGCCCCATTGGAGCCCAAATCCCGATTTTTCCCTTCCCATTCTTGCAGAGGAATTTAGCCAGGTTTCAGCAGGTTCTGAGCTCGTCCCTCCAATAAGACAATATTGTCAGCAACTGTGAGCCCTGCCAGCCAGAACCAAGCTGATGGGGTGACAGCAGGGTATGTCAGAGCTGATGGACGGTATGTGGGACAGCAAAGCACTTGCTGTTCATGGCAGTGTGGCAGAGAGATGCATTACTTCCATGCTTTTTTTTCTCATGGGTCTTTGGAAACTGTTTTTGTTTTTTTCCAGTACATCAGACTGAGCTCCAGGTCCAGCACACCAAACATCTGTGTCATTAGCCATTTCACAAGAGCAGGTCAATCTTGTCTTATGCAAGGGAGAACTCTTGTCTTGTCTGTGACGGGAGATCTGGAGCAACTCCCTGGATCTCAGATTACAAAACAGTAGCCAGGGCTCCCATCACAAGACATCTTCTCAGGACTACAAAAAATCCTGCTGCTTCCACCACAGAAAGTCAAGGCTGCAATGACGTGCAGGAGATGTCAGGGGGAAGTTGTGTGCTGTGAGAGTGGTGAGGTGCTGGAACAGCTGCCCAGAGAGGCTGTGATGCTGCGTCCATCCCTGGAGGTGTTCAAGGCCAGGTTGGATGGGGCCCTGGGCAGCCTGGGCTGCTGTGAAATGGGGAGGTTGGTGGCCCTGCATGGCACAGGGGGGTTGGAGCTTCGTGATCCTTGAGGTCCCTTCCAACCCTGGCCATTCTGTGATTCTGAGAGGCTGCATTACACCTCTGTCTGTGCTGGGGTTTGCCAACAAACAAATGCCCCTGTGCAGACATACACATCTACAGGCAAAAACTAGCTGAAGAGTGTCTTTGCCTTCTCCACTTTAAGAAGATCCCCTTCTAGATTAGTTTCTGGGTGCCAGGATGAAGTCTAACCTGACCACCAACACCACTGGCTTTATTAGTTTACGTACATGCTTCATCTTTTACTGGAAAAGTGAAAGTGGTAACAGCTACAGGTGCCTTGCAGTCCACAGAAAGCTCCTGAAATCCAGACAGCTACCACAGATCATCCTTTGCATCTCAACAGATAAAGCTGTCCCTGGTTTTATCAATTCCATTTTTCCCCTCTTCCATTTCAAACTAGAAATTGTGTCTTTCCGTGTAAGAAAGCAATGCTTCTAGCAGCTACTGGAGAAGACTCTCTTCCAACATAGAAAACCAAAACATTCCTGCCAAATGTACTGCTTTTGTAAGTAAGCAGCCATCCACCATGTAGGTCCATGTGTGTGGCTGCTGCCCTTTGCCATTCGCTCCCCTGCCCCAGCTGTGTGCACCCCACTCCATGCCACAGCCCCTGCAGAGCTGCTCAGGGCCCCAGGCTGCATGCTGTCCCCTGCCCTCATCCACGCCATTTTCTTCTCTACCCCGACAGATTTGAGGCACTCAGGCTCACATTTCAGAGCTTGCATTTCTCTAGCATCCCACCCACTGATTCCATCCTCCAAATTTTAATGTGCATGGTGAGTACATCCTCAAAAAAGCAAACAAAAAATGTCAGCACTACCTATAAGAGATGCACATGTGGAACATTATCCTGCCTTTTGCAGATGTTTTATCGGGGTTTGTATCCCAGGCACACCATGCTGCACAAGTTCCATGTCTGCTGCTCAACAAAGCTGCCAAGGAGGACGCATCTGGAAGAAGTTGCTTTGGATTCCAAGTCAACCATGGAGCACTGGTCCTAAATGTTGTTTTAAACACCACTAGAAACCTAGGGGCTACAGATTTATTGTCATGAGAGCAATAAACAGCACAGATAAAATAGCTCTCACTTCCCGGTGCACAGCCCGGTTCCCCCTAACACAGGGCAAGGGGTTTCCCTTCCCGCAGCCCTGCCTGCACGGACATTGCCCTGGAGGTGGGGTTTGTCCTCTCGGAGCACCTGGATCTTGGAGCGTGGCCCTGCTGAGGTCCCCCAGCACACAGCAGAAGAGCAGGCGCTGCCTCCTGTGGCTGCAGGAGCCGAGTGCCCCGGCATCCAGCTCGCCAGTGGGAATTCGCACAGATATAACTAATGCATATGCATTTGCGGAGCTCTGTGCAGGGCTCCATTACTGCAAATGCTCAGTTTTCAAAGCCTGCCTTGGCATGCATACCTCACCTCAGACACTTGAGCCCCTTCAGGGGAGCAGTTTAAGCCCTGTGTCACGAGAAAACTAAGCTACAGGTGAAGTCTCACGAACAGGACCAGTCTGCCTAGAAGTTTTATACAAACGATGCGTTCCAAAAAAAAAAAAAAAAACCCTAAAATTGAAAAATCGGCAGGTCATTGTAGACAAGAAAGGAGGAGGAGAGCCATTAGCTCACATTCCTCAATTTGCTTTATCAATCTCCGTATTCTTAAAAAAGAAAAAGAAAAAGAAAAAAAAAAGCTTAAGTGTAGTCCGGGCTTTCCAGTGAACCAACAGAACCACACAAAGGAGCGCACCGCTTCCCGCAGCCTCCAGGCTGTGCATTAGCTTTTAGCGAAGGTATCTACAACATGAATAATGCAGAACGTCGTCCTGAGCAGCTGTACCCCAATCAATCCACAGCAGCAAATAAAAACCTTTCAGCACGCCTTTCTGCCGGGCAGTAAGAGCCTTTCACAGCTGCTCAGAGGCATGTTCTAGGAAAAACAACCCTATCTGCCACTCTGGCTGGAAACCTTTCAGATCAGCCAGCTGGGAACCAGCCATTAAATCAGCCATCCCGCGACGGGCCCTGATTTTATCAATTGCCTTTCTTTGCCTTTTGTTCCTAAAGATCCACACCCACCGCCAAGGGGCTCAGATTAAGGGCTGGGTGCACTTCTGGAAAACGACACGTGCCG
>NW_024962285.1:4390690-4480403 GCF_019238085.1 Lagopus leucura | reverse complement strand
ATACCCCCCCCCCCCCCCGGGGGGGGGTTTTTTTGGTGGGGGGGGTGTGGTAAAATACAAAACCCCCGGCCCCCCCCCCCCCCCCCCCCCCCCCCCCCGCCTCAAAGCACAGGGCTCTGGGGCTGCAGCCCTGCCCGAGCTCCCCCTCCATCCCAGACAAACCAGGTGCCCCCCCGCACAGCTCCTGTCCCCCTGCAGAGCATCCCCTTCCCCACAGCAAAATAGCAGCGGCTCTCCAGTGTTGCAAAAATGCTGAAACAGAGTTGCCTGGAAAGCTGGGTGTAAAAAAAGCTTCTGCCTGGAGTATCAACATTGCACAAGGAGGGCATGAACTGGAAGGTGCAGAAATTACTCAAGAAGGAAACAAGTTATTTCCTCATTCATGAGACAGTGAGGTGTGAGCCCTCCTGACCGTGCTCAGAAGCCCCACTGCTCCATGTTTTCAGTTTAGGCAGGCCAGGATACCTGGGAGGAGGCATGTCCAATCCTCCTCCGTGCCAGTGGGACCCCACAGCACACACAGACCTATCAGATGACACAGAGAGGTGAGACAGTGTCACATCACCTTGCAGCATCCTTCCAGCATAGGGCCCAAGGCAGCCTGGCAAAGCCCAGGGGCATAACCAAAACACATCAGATGTGGATTTTTTTCATGGTAAAAGATACACCGAGTGTTCCAGACCTCAAAATAATTTTAAGCGCATACGCCAGGACTGAAATGAAGCTGTTCTCCACAATGAAAAGCAGAGACAGAGAAACCCAAAGTATCACCTTCCCGGATGTGCTTTCAGCTGCGTTTGTATTTGGTCACAGTGGAAGCCACATCAGACTTCCCAAGGCAGGCAGGAGGGCAGAGTGAGGTGCAGGATAAAAACTCTCCAAAGGTGACACCCACCCATGGTGCTTCTGCCACCCATTCGTACTGCACGACTGCATTCTTCTCTGTGATGATAGGGCAGGGAGATGGGCAAGGGAGCATACGTGCCTCACTGAAATAGCTCAGCCAGGTTGCTTTTAACTGGGTCATCCCAGTACAGCCAACAGCAGAGTCCGGGAGCAGAGTGGAAAGCAAAGAAGAGAACTGTCACTCAGCCTCCAGCAGCCACCAAGGGGCTGCCAGAGGGAAAGCCCTGCCACAGGACCTGAGGAGGACCCCAAAGCTGCCTGTGGGTGTGATCCCCCAGAACACTGTAAAGAGAAGCCATATCATGAACAGCAGGCTGTGAGTTCCTTACTGCACTGCTGGGCTTACACCAAATGTGTACTTGAGCCTCCTCTGGGTTAAGCAGGAGAAGCAAAAATAAAGCAACAGCAATGAAGCATACAGAATCAGAAGACAAAATCAGGCCAGGTGGCCGTTCTGAGAATCACAAGCCCTGCCTTCAGCAAGGCTCACCGAGGCGCCCAGCTGAGGCTGGCAGACCAACACGGAGATGTTGGCCATGGATGGAGATCTCAGAGCCTCTTTGGGAAGCCCTCCTGGGCTCGCAGCAAGTACCCAGGTGAATGGTTGGACTTGTAGCCCACCAGAGCCCTCTGGCCTTCACTGAAGAGCTGCTCTCTTGCCAGTGGGCTCCAGCCTTTGTTTGTGTTGCTGCAAATCAGGTGCAGAAGTTGACATTTACCTTCACTGAAGGTTACAGAGGGCTGTGTTTCTCTCAAGGCCACAGAGAAGAGTAAAGCAGGCTGCACAGCCCAGGAAGGGTTGCTTAGGAAGACCAGAGGCTGGGAATTTCCCCAGAGCATCTATTGCCAAATCTTGGACTTCCCTGCAAATGCTATAGACAAGCACTGCTTTTCCCTTCGGCAGCAGGAACAACTCACCCTGGAGCAAAGGGCTCTGAGGCATCTGTGGTACCATCACAGCCACTCTGCTACCAAGGGAGCCTGGGGCTCCTGAAGTCTTGGCAGTGAAGCATCACCATGCTGCACATGAATTCTCCCAGGTCACAGAAAATGGTCTCATGACTATTAAACCTATGTCAATCAGAAATCAAGCTGGAGAACAGGGCCCAGCCTTTGGAAGAGCGTGAGGGCAGTTATACTGATGCAAAGTCAGTTTGTGCCTGCCAGGAGGGATGGAGAATCCCTTAGGGATGACTCCACACTCAGTGACCACAGCACTTTCTGGTGGCTCGGCCTCCCCTGTCCCCACACTGTCCACGTCTGCTGCCCTCCTGCTTCTACTCTGAAAGCCCTGACAGAAAGAAAGATGAGGTGTCAAGGGCACAATCTGCACAAGTCAGCGTGTTCTTTGAGAACTAAAATGACCATGAAACTCAGCTCATTTTCATCATACTTATCAGAGCTCCCAGGAAGGGCAGGAGCCAGCCCTGACTTTTTGAGTGCAAACCCCTGCTTCCATGGGTTCAGCTCCAGCTTTCCGAGATATTGTGTGCTCCATCAGAAAGATAACGCTGACTCGCTCACATTCCCCAGAGACAATACCCTCTTTCACTTCGCCGGTTACCTGGGCAGCAAAGAAAATATTATTGCTTATCAGCTTCCTTGTGAGTACTAATGTGCTTCTGAATTCAATGAGAGGGCAAATTCCAATTCACAGAGCTTTTCTACCCTGGCAAGAACCTGCTCTGTTGCAAAAGAAAAGCAAATAGAACAATCCTGTATTGAAGAGCAGTAAAAACTCAAAGCCCCTTCATCCCCACAAAAACTCAGCATAAAAAGGAAGTGGTGAAGCACATAAACTTTAGGAGACGTTGCCACATTTACTGTCAGAAGACAGTCTTGAAAAGCTCATCATCTGACCTGCATGCTCAGCAGCCTCTCCCAAGACCAGAACTCTCACTCTTATGTTTCACAGGAAGAAGTTTCCTGCTGCCCAAGGCCAAGCCAACCCCTGACTTTCAGGGGCCAAAGTTCAGTTCCCCATTAAAAATAGGCAGTCGGGTCCAGCAGCCTGCCATCTTGTATGACAAAGTAAGGATGCTTGACCCCGCTGCCCTTTACCATGAGGTCTGAGCATGCTTGAAGACTTCCATGGCACGTGGGTACCTCAGGTGCATCAGCTGGCACAGAGTTAAATCTCTGCCCTGTATCTGGTATAGGGCTGTGTTCTGGATGTAGGAGAACGGTGTTGCTGACACCCCTATGGTTTAGTTGTTGCTCAGCAGCGCTGCACAAAGGTGTCCTCATGCTACCCTGACAGTGAGGGGGCTGGTGCACAAGGAGCTGGGAGGGCACAGAAGCAGGACAGCTAACCCACTCTGTCCAGAGGGATGTGCCATGCATACAGTGTTAGGCTGGGCATTAAACCTGGAGGGAGCTGGCCTGGAGTGCAGCCGCTGCTTGGAGACTGGCTGGGCGCTGATCAGCAGGTGGTGAGCAATTGCTTGTGCATCACTTGCTCTGTATATTTCCTATGATTGTTGTTATTATTCTCTTCCTATTTTCTCTCCTATTTAACTGTCTTTACCTCAGCCCATGGGTTTTACATTTTTTTCCAACTGTCTCTCCAGTCTCTGGGGGAGAAAGAGCCAACAGCTGGGCTGGGCTGCCTGCTGGGTTAAACCATGACAGTAGGCCAAAGTGCAGGGGAATTTCCCTGCAGCAAAGCCATCACTGGTTTGGGGGATTTGGTCATCTTCAGGGAACCCCAAGGCCTTGGTTAGTTTCCTAAAGGAGTCCACGTGGAGCCCCCTGTGCTGGTTAGGGACCTTCCCACATCTCCTCTTTCCCACATCTCTTCTTTCAAGTCCAAGAGCTGTGGGTGCCACCAGTTCTTCTCTGCAGCCCAGAGGTGCAGAGACCTTCCCCCTTCCTTACAGCATCATCTACATAGAAAAACACGTAGGGGTCCCCAGAAATGGGAGCAGGGGGAGCTGTTCCACACATAAGCACTGCCTGTGGAAATGCTTTACAATTCCAGCTGAGGCTTTTCTCTTTGACTTGCTGATTAAATCAAAATTGACATCTCCCTGCTTTCTGGAAAATTCCTAACTCACTTTTGAACTCTCTAATGGTAGGTCCCACTTATCTGAGGCACGACAAGACAACAAGAGTGTGTGGCAAAGGCAGCTGCAGCAGAGGCAAAGGCCACTGCTCTCTACTACCGCATCACAAGCCTGAAAATCAATTTGCCATCTAGAGAAAGGATAGCCAGTCTGCTTTTTGCTCTTTTCAGTTCTTACTCTAGCTTTGATTTATGCTGGCTAAGTGGAAGGACTACTGATGCATTCCCTGCCAGACGAGACTCTGTGCCCATTCATTCACCCACTGGGCTTGGCAAATGCGCACTGCCTGGGAAACCAGTAGTATTTTTCTGAACCTGATCCATCAGAGCAGCGCAGGGCTGGTGTTTGGGTCAGGCTGTGAGCACGCGTTTGAAGCAAATCTCCTCATTTACTGCACTCCAGCTTGCATTGCAAAGCAGCCTTGCAACATGGAGACAGGATTCAGTCCAGGTGAAATTAGTGGTGCTCCACAAATCCATCTGCTAATGGGATTGGCTGGGTCAAATTAAAACTTTCAAAATGCCTGTGGATATGAAGTCTAGGAAGCACTTGTTTCAAACCACAGGTCCAACCTCTCTTGCACTGTAGATGTGCCTGCACTTAACGCAGAGGTGACCTAGGTGACATCAGTCATTGCATGCCTTTCTGACATCCTTCTCTGATCTTCAGCCTTGCCCATCTTCACATGGGACTGTTTTCTTGACCTCCCCTCCTCCCAGTATTGCTCTGTTTGACATTGTTTATGGATGTACTTCCATCTCTGATCATTTTCTTCCATATCACCCCACAGCTACTGCTCTCCTCTGTAACCAGTCCCCCTCTTCACACGTCCCATCTATCAGCAATGAAGATCATCCTCTCTTTGCATACAGTGCTTACTTTCCTACATGCTTCATTCCTGACTGTCCCCATCCCTTCACACATCTCCGGTACCAGATTTAATATCCTCAAATCTCTGTCCCTCTGCACCCTCCCTTTCTCCAGCCCTTCCAGCTGAGGAGCAGCCCAGCCCAATCTCTGTGTCCCAGCCAAATTCCACCCTACAATCTCCCCGTCCCTCCCTCTGTGGCTGCCACTTTCCAAACAAGCCTATTTCTCCACCTTAGCTGATACCCAAAGCAACATTATTTTTTGTTTTTGAGTCAGCTCTGGACATCTGTGCCTTGGGGACTTTTTGAGCCAAGGGCTTATCTGTCTGTTTAACAAGCCCTAATGGATTTTCTGCCTGCAGATTTGTCTAGCAGTCTTTTTTTGAACCACATCCTCAACATCCTGTGTCAGTGAGTTTATCTGTATCCTGTAATTCTTGAACATTGATAAATGGAGAAACAATCGCTCCCTATCTGAGCCCTCCATCCCATCATCCTTTTCAAAGGCCATATGCCATCTTCCCTCTCAGGCACACTTTTCCCAAGCCGAACTTGTCCCTCACTGCCTTTACTCCTGCACTGCTGTTGTGGTTTAATCTGGCAAGCAGCTAAACACCATACAGCCTTCTGCTGGCTCCCCTGTCCCAGTGGGATGGGGGAGAGACCTGGGGAAAAAAGGTAGCATTCACAGAACTTCAGTTAAAAGTGAAGTCAGAAAAGAGAGAAATAAGAGTAATAGTGTATTTACAAAGCAGGTGAGGTACAAGTAATTGCTCGCCACCTGCCGATTGTTGTCCCCAAGCAGCAGCTGCCCACCCACCCATCCATTTTCAAGCTTATTCTGCATGGTATCATATGGCATGGAATATCCCTTTGGTCACTTTATGTCAGCTGTCCTGACGTGGTCCTGCTGGGGAGATGCTTTGGGAGTGATGGTCTTTGAATCCCAGAGGGAAGATGAGCCTCTGCAGGATGGCAGCAGCTACCGGTGGGCTGAGGGATGCCCCCTGCTTCCAGAGAATGCTGTTCTGCAATGGATGACATTATTTAGAAATTCATCCTGTTCAAGCTGCTAGTTATGCATTGTTTTGTGGAGCTCCTGCCATCAGTCCTCCTCTTTGCTGCTAAAAACACACCTCATTATTTTCCAAATAATTAACAACTTCCTCTTCCATTTACTGGGTCATGTTCTGATTCGTCAGACTGAAGGAACAATTATCCAAAAAGATAGTTGAGATTCCTTCTGTTTTAAACACCACAGGAGCCAGGAGCTCCCTGAAACACAGCCTGGCCGCCAATAGAGATGAAAGCATCACACTCCCACTCAAGCATTTACTTACAAGAGCTCAGGGAAGTGCCTGCATTTGCCAGCTTCAAGAATCTGTGTGCTTGACAGGACGCATCACACCACAGCTATTGCACAGGACCTAGTGTACAGTGGAGGGCACGAGCCTCAAATGGACACCATGGGCTGTGAGGTCAGGACCATCAGGACTTCAGAGACTTTCCAAACCCCAGCTCAGGCTTTTGACACGTGCCATGATTTTTAAGACTGTGGAGCACTAAACTTCAATTGATCTCTGCGGAAGATGCCAAGCTATCATTAGCGAGATCAATCTTTTCAATTAAGACTTCAGGCATCAGTAACTAACATGAAGTCCTCTGTAAAATCGAAGGGAAACATGAGCCACCAGCTTGGCTGCGGGTGGGAGGTGTCAGACAAGAGGCTCTGATCCTCCCTGACTCTAAGGAAAAAAGCCTCTGTGCACAGGAGGAGCTGGAACTAATGAGAACATGAACTTGAAACAGTGCTATTCTGATTTTTTGTTCCACTGTGTGTATTTTGGTATCCAAATTAAATTAGAGAAAATGGCAGAGAAAAATAATGTAAACTAATTACATTTAAGTAGATGTTAGCAAGACAATCTTTGACTTCTATTTGTCTGATGCAATTAAAGAGCTGTCTGGGTTTTCTGTGCCTATTATCCCACTGTTTCTTTGCCAGCACAGGCTTTTTTCGCAGGCCAGGTCGAATGGAAGAAACCAGAGGATCAAAAAGGAAGATTGGTCCTTCCTGGCATCTTTCATGTAATCAGATAGCCTTCACAACAAAGTCAGTGTGAGCTTCCTTAGGAAGGAGTGCTGCAGATTTGCCAGCGACTGAGGCACAACAGCAGTTATGCTTTTCTAAAAGCCTGTGTAACCACGACCCAGCAGCCCTGACGAGCCTCCCTTCCCTCCCCACTGCCCTCCCTGTCCATGCACAGCTCCAGGGGCTGCGGGAGAAACAGCAAGATGCAGCTGCTCAGCCTGTCCCGCTTTCCTGGAAGTTATCTAATCAGGTTCCATGAACTTTGCCTCAAATTCAGTCGTAAAAATACCATAGGCACCGTGAGTTGCTGCTGCTTTATCTTCCTTATTGTCCTCCTTGGCCACTTTGCCCTGCAGTGATAGAGAGATGGTGCAGACAGGTACACAAGACCATTCCTCTGCAGAGTGAGCATCCATTCCCTGCATACCAGAGCAGAGGGCGAGCACAGCCCCTGCACATCCCAGAAGGGTACCCCATCCCTGCAGGCATTCAAGGCCAGGCTGGATGTGGCTCTGGGCAGCCTGGGCTGGCGACCCTGCACACAGCAGGGGGGTTGAAACTACATGACCATGGTGGTCCTTTTCAACCCAGCCCATTCTACGATTCTGTGATTCTATGATGCTATGAAGAGAAACGGACTGAGAAGCCAGACTTCAGGCTGTGCACGGCAGTGTGCAATGCTGGGTGAAACAAAGCAGGAAGAGAGAAAGGGAGAATGGCCTCCAGGCCGCGTGCTGCCAGTGGTCCTTCCATGGGCACTGGTTGTGTTTGAGAAAGATCTTTGCTTGGCTGTGAGTTGAGAAGGCCTATTTGCAAATGTCACAAATTGCCTTGGGAAGAGCAAACGTCAGCATTAGCCTAGCACAGCCCTGCGAGCGTCTTTTCAAAATGGAGAATTGCTGGCAAGCCTGTAATACCGCAAAGGGGAAATCCCTGGAAATACCAGGCCATGTTGGCTCCTCTTACCAGCCAGCATCACCCTGTGTGTATCAAACCCCCTCGGCCCACAGAGCCTCCTGGATCACCCCAAGGTCTTTCCTGTTCCTGCAGCGAGGAGGCAGAAGGCGCGCCACTGTAATTGCTGCACGCTGCCGGCGGTTTGCCCCAGCCAGCTCTGCACAGCCTGAGCTGCTCAGCTTGCACCTGTGGGAAGCCAGGGACACCTGGCTGTGCCATGCAGCAGGAGAGCAGGCTGCTGGCAGCCCTGCCTCCATTTGGAGGAGGCCGGTCTCATCCAACCAACGCAGCTCCAGCACAGCAAGGCATCAGCCCCACAGCCTCTGCAACAACGGCTACAGCATCCCTGCCAAAAATTACCACTGCGGTTTGAAAGTGGAAGACAGGAGAATAATGGGGGGGGGGGGGAGGGAGAAGCAGAAGGAGGAGGTGTTTCTTTGTTTTTCCATTGAAGCTAACACACCAAATATTCTTAGAGAAGAGCAGGGGACAGAGTACAGACTGTGCAGAGGTCCCCCTGCACCAACCAAGAGCAGCGGCAGAGAACTGTTCTGGGCTGGTCTCCTTCCACCCTGTTCCTTCATAGAAGATCTCTCATGCCTTGTCACCCTCTGACAGGATCCCCATGAGATCCCCACTCGAGAAACTGGGGGAATCTGAGAATAAGGGGGTTACAGATAATAAGGCAGGCACTACAAGACAGCTCCAGGGACCAGCAGCATCCCAGTGCCACATATACAGCACAGAGCCAGACATCCCCAAATCCGCTCATTATCCAGCTCCTAATAACGTTACCAGGTGCACAAAAGTTCAAGATGTTATCCACTCACTTAAATGTTTCCCAGGGGACAAATCAGTGCATTCAAGAAAGAAAATATCATGGGCACAGAGTCAGAAAGCCATCACATCACCAGATAACAACCAGCAGGGAATCCACTGCCACGGACACCTACAGGAAGCAGGAGGGCAGCACTGCCCTCAGGGCACCGTGGATGCTCAGCGAGGCACGGCACATCCCTGGCCTCCCCAGCGCAGCATTATCTGCGGTGTGCCTCACCCACATGCAGGATGAGAGCATCGGTGTGACAGCAGACAGGCAGCTCGAAGATGTGGTCAGGAGGGAGTCCTGTGGCCAAAACTCCTGTCCTCAGACAATGTGGGTGCGACTGCAGACGGGTGGACCCTGCAGGCTCAGGACCCTGATGGCTGCAAGAAGCTCGGGTGGGACCTGGGGACTCGTGGAGGAGAGCTATCACAGACTGAGAACCCCATGGGCTGGACCAACACTGCAACCCCAACCGGTGGTTACCTTCTCTGTCCCTCTCTCTGTCTCTCTCTCTCTCTGTTTCCCAAGTTGTTAAGTAACACAGGATTTATTGCAGTTTCTTTTACAGTCACACACTTCAGCCGCACAGCTTAGAATTATCCATGAGAGTGGCAGTACTTCTAAGATCATTCTAGTACCGACATTATCACTGAGACTGATAACTGTGTTTGGACCTTGAGAGTTGCATCACCTTCATCTAACGGAGGCGACTGGTGAATCCGCTCACCCTCCCTCCCAGCACAGGTGGGACACGGCACCCACCCAGGGGTCCCGTCCGTGCGGTGCAGGCTGCGCTGACATCCCACAGCGCGCACTTCCAGGACTCCAGAACAAAGGGTCCGCGTTCAACCTGCCGCACGCACATACGCGGGGCTGCTCTCGTGATCGCGGGCGAAGTTTACGGATGGCCAGCCGCTGCAGGGGCGGCCAGCGCGACGAGCAGGTGCCGGGCGGGAGGGGAAACGCCGCTCCGACTCGAGGGAGCCCCGATGCAGCGCCGAGCTCCGCGCAGGGCCGCCGCGGCCACTCGGCGATGCCGGCAGGCGAACACCGCGCCCTGGGGACGCAGCCCTCGCCGAGGGACGGCCGCGCCCCGCCGCGTCCCCGCGCCTGCGGATGGCGGCGGCCGCTCCGCACAAAGCGGGGTGGGGCTGCGGGAGCCCCGCAGCGCCGCACCACCGGCACCGCCCCCGGCTTTCCCGCACGGCAGCGGCCGGAGGAGCCGTCCCTCCGCCGCCGGCCGTCCCGTTCCCGACGGCGGCAGGTGCCCGGCCTTCTCCCCCCACGCGCTTCTCGGCCCCGCGCCGTCCCGCTGCTTACCTCGCCGCTGGCCGCGGGGGTCCGGCTGCCCGCAGGGCGTGCACATGGGAGCCGCGCCGCGCCAGCCCAGCCCGCTCCCCGCCCCGGCCCGCCCCCATGCCGCGCCCCGCAGCCGGGAGGTGTCCGCGGGCGCCCGGTGCGGATGCGGGCGGCTGGCGGTGCGGCGCTTGCTTACCGCGGCTTGACGCTCCGGCGCCCCGCGCCTCCCCTGCGGGGTAGCCGCGCGCTGTCCCTCGACGTCGTCGAAGGGTCCCGGTGCGGTCTGGGCTGCGTTTGGCAGGGAAACGCCTTGCTGTCATCTGCCCACAGTCGCAGCGCCGCCGCCGCACGGTGATGCGCCCGACCGCCGCTCCCACGTCCCTTCCTCAGCTCGGCACCGGGCTGGCTCGGCGGCCCCGGCAGCGCACGTTTGTTGGCACGCGTGGGCTCGGAGCCGCCCGCCTTCGCAGGCGGCTCGCCGCGCCCGCAGAGCCGTAGCCCGGCCCTGGGGCCATGGGTGGTGCCGCGGAGCTCGGCGAGGAGGTGGCGATGCCCGAGATCAGGGCGCACGAGGTGTCCCTGGCCAGCTACCCGCGGACATCGCTCCGTCCCGTGCCCGCATCCCACAGCTATCATCGGTCGGTCGCGGCGGCGGCTCTGTGCTGAGCCGGGGGAGGACAGCCCTGCAGGACCGTGCTCTCCTGGGGTGGGATGCTGCAGTTCGGAAGCAGGAAGGATGCGGGGCTGTTGGAGCGAGCCCAGAGGAGGATCTGAGGGCTGGTCACCTCTCCTGCAGTGAAAGGCTGAGGGAGCTGGGCTTTGGAGAAGAGAAGGCTCTGGGGAGAGCTCACTGTGGCCTTCCAGGACTTGAGGGGAGCTTATAAACGAGAGGGAGAACAACTTTCTACACAGTTGGATAGTGACAGAGCAAGGGGGAATGGCTTTAAACTTAAAGAGGGGATATTTAGATTAGATGCTAAAAAATAAATAGGTGAGCCGCTGGCACAGCTGCCCAGAGAAGCTTTAGGTGCCCATCCCTGGAGGTGTTCCAGGCCAACGTGAATGGGGCCCTGGGCAGTGTGAGCTGGTGTGACCTCAGCTCCATCCCCACTGCTGAGGACAAGAGAAACAACAGGCCTGCAGTGGGTTTGCATGGAAGAAGCCTCTTGTTGGCTACACCCAATTAACACTGTCTAACGAGAGCTTGCCTGGTTTCCACCTGTCCTGCTGTAATTATTTTCAGCCTTGCAAAGCTGGACGTCACTGGCTGCAGCAGACACATGCTGGCAGATGGTGTGGAGGCACAGCATGGACTTCTGAGGCTGACTTAAACATTGCCCTTTCAAAACTGGTGGGCCTTTCAGAGTTTCAACGTGTGAGAGATTTTATCGTGTTGAAAAACATTAAACTAGCAGAGGATTAAGCAAAATACAAGTGTCGATTTGAATTTGGAACATCTATTCCCACAAGAAATTGCCATAAACAGCCCAAGCACTGCAGGCAGGTCCTGTGATGGAGCCTTATCACTCCCCTCCCCTGGCAAGGCCTTCACTCTGCTCCGTCATTCTACCTGGAAGAGAAGCCCAAGCCTGGGATAAAAATTAACCCAAATCAGAAAAAAAGAGTCCTGGGCCTGGCTCTGTCAGGGCAGCACGCCAGGGTGCAGGAGGGGATCGAGTTGCTCTGCTATGTGCTGGCACTTTTGCAAGCAAGGGATTAGCTAAGGGGTATGAAGGTAACGGTGGTTCAAATCAGGGCTGAAGCCACCTGCTGAAAACCCAGGGACTCCTGAGCCAGCAGAAGAGTTCTGTGTAGTTCACAAGTGCCAGTGCAGGCAGGTGGAACTACTGGACTCCAGTGCTCCGTCTCAAACTCTTGTTTTCCAGCCGTGACAGCTGGCCGTGGCAGCACAAAGTATCCTCATGAATTTCATGCAGAGATAACCTCTGTTCAGAACAGCCAGGATCCACGGCTACCACAGGTCTTGCCGAGGCCACCAGGACCAGCACACAGCTAAGTTAAACCTCAGGGCCCGGCTCAATCCCGTGACACCAGTGTTTCAGCCCAGCACTGGTCAGGAGCATCAGAGTTGGTAGAGCAGGAGGGAACAGGAGCAGGGGCTGTGAGAGCACGCTGGCTAGGCAGAGGCCTTGCAGTTATTCCCATTTTCACCACAGTTTAGGAAGGAAGCAGTGGTCATACACCCAGCAGGTGATTAACAATCAGAGGAACACCATTAAACGTTACGTGTGGAGCAAAACCTGTAAGTCTTAATAACAACAGGATTTTAACTATACTTCTAATTTCCACGTCATTATTTAAGAGAGGATGCTTTTCAAAAGCCAAAAGTAGCAGCAATCTGTATTTGTGTGCACACATAAATCTATGAGTCAATCAGATCAGCAGCTATAAAGAACATCCTTCTGTCTTTGGAGCTTCTCTAGTTACATGGAATCCTTTTAAAACTGGTGTGGTTATTTGGGGGTCGGGCAGAGGGTTGAGATGTTGTGGTAAGACACTGCTGAGACTTTCTTCTCACGCACAGTCGGTGTGCACAGGTGTTACTGACGGCAGTGGATCTGTCTCGCTGTTGCCCGTCTATCCGCTGCAGGGTTCTCGCTCTTCCCAGACCTCAGCTCCCATTTGAATGTAAATTCATGCTGTGTGCCGGCCTCTAGAGGGCTCTGCCAGCTCAGGCTTCTGTCATTCTTCGAAGCGGGCTGATCGGAGTCCTCGTGTCTCATACCGTATGCGCCAGGCTGCTGGGCTCACCGCTGTCCGTGGCTTTGGCTATCGCCCAGCTGGCTGAGAGCAGCACGGGCTGTGGATGCCCCGTCTCCCTTTCTCTGCAAGCGTGGATGACTTTATACACACAAGGTTTAGAGGAGGCATAATTTGCTGAGTGGGCTCCTAAAAATACAGAGCAGATGTCTCACCATACAGCAGGGCGCTGCAGGCACACCTGGAATAAAGCACCTCTCAGCAGGAAAGCAGGGCAGCAGAATCAGGATGGGGAAAAAGCTGTATTTATCTGAAGTGCTTGACCAACTCTGCGTCTGTGGAGGACTGAGCTGCAGGCCCAAGGGATGGGGCAGCCCCAGGGCAGAGGAGAAAGCTATCAGATCTCATCTGCTAGAGGCAGGAGGGGCACTTCGGTGCACTGGAGGCCATGGAGGCCAGCAGCTAATTCAAGAAATAGTAACTTTTTGTGTGTGTGTGTGTGATCTAGCCCAAATAGTTTCACCCCTAATGTGCCATATTCCATGCGTCAAAGCAGCACCCACACTCAAAACTTGGGCACAGCAAAGAGGAGAAGCATGCCTCAGAGGCAGAGAGGGCCACATGCTTGTCCTGGTCAGCTGTGGGTCGAAAGACTCAGCTGCCCTCAGCAGTCCAAGTTGCTATGCCATGTCCATAGCCAGCTGGTTCACAGCAAGATGAGGGCTCTCTAGTGCAAATTCAGTTTGTCACACAGATGGCTCTGCTCAAAGCTAAAGAAAGAGGAAGGGTACTTCCCAGCATCTTCCAGCCAGGCAAGAGACACACCTTGTGCCCCTGTGGATTCCCACAGGAACCAAAATAAACTGGATAGACAACTCCACCTTCCCCCGTTTCATTTCATTTGTCCCAGCCTGAGCCCCATAGCAAGATGTCCTCCAGCTTCCAGGCCTTCTTCAGGCCCAACCTGGAGAGAGCAGCATGACTCAACAGCTGCAGGTTTGTATGTGTGTGCGCTCTCCTGGCAAGTGAACCACTAAAGGCACTGTGTGTTCAAAGAGCAGGTTCCCCTCCCAGACAGTTAAGAAGTTTAGGTACCAGTGAGGAAAAACTCTTGCTTTACTTATTTATGATTTTGTATGCACAGAAAAATCTCTTTCAAGCCTCTTCAAAAATTGCCCTGCCTGGTTGGATCACCTGCATCATGTTGTGGTACCACCACCATTATTTCCTACAGACCTTCAGCTGCATCTCTCAGTTGCACAGCACGGGGTGGACAGGATGGGTAAAATTCCTCTGACACCTTCCAATCTATCACAAAGCCTGGCTAAATCCCCACACGGTCCTACATCGACAGCCTTCCAGGGGCAGACGAACTCCTACAAGCATCTGTTCTCCCTCTGTCACATACAGATAGCTGTTAGACCTTCCACAAGGTGAGAGAGGAGTGATGAGCAGTTTTCGCTATATCTCTTCCTCCTCCTCACTAACGATTTCCTCCAAGCCTTGAGATCCCTGCTCTGCTCTCCCTTTTACGTAGGCTGCTTTGATCTGTTCCAGCTCGCACAGCTCTGTCTCCAGCTCTTCCCTGTGAATTCTCCTCCGATTCCTCAGCAGTTTCATGGGGAAGGGGTTTAAATCATTGAAGGCAATGTTCATCAGCTTCCTGCAATGGAAAAGAGGCCCAGTGAACCCATTTACTGTCTGAAATAGTAACAAATATCCAAGTGTTTAAGGAGAGTGGGATTTCCCAGACCAAACCTCTCTGGTGCAGCTCGTTATTCACTACTCCAGGATGCTGCAGAAAGTGTTTCAGCCCTCTGTGCTCAGCAGTCACAGCAGCAGAGCCATAAAGAATCACAGACAATTGCTTCTTATGCAAACAACAAAGCAAGGGAACCTTTTAAAATACACTTTTAAAGTATGCAGCACACCGTGAGGAGATGGACTATCCAAGACTAACCCTGATGACTCATCTTCCTTGCAGGAGGAATAGTCCCTCTGCTCAGCTCTTCTGATTATACAACTGCTATTCTTAAGCACTTGGTGCTATTAAAGGCCATGAGCAGCACTATGCTCCCAAATACCCTGATCACTTCAGCCGTAGGAAACCCAGGTAGGACTCCCAAGTTCCAGCTGCTGAAAAAGAGAACTAACACAGGCTTTCTGGCCAGGCCTGTTGTAGCATGACATTGTCCAAGCCAAGCAGGCCTTAAGTAAGAGCATGGAGGAACAGTCAAAAAAGAGGCACATAGGTCTACGTCCTGTTGACATGCTAGTGTATGCATCTGTTAACACATTAGTCACATCTCCTTTTAGGTTGATGTAAAAGATGAACAAGTACAGGCCTAAGGTAGGAGCTTGACAACACCTCACAGTCCGTCCTACCTGCCATCCACAATCATCCTTGTGAAAAAACGTAGGTACTGGTAGATCTCCACACTGTCATGAATTCTTAGGATTTCCTCCTCGTTGTATTTAAAAATCGCAAGAGCATAGCGGAAAATCACCTGGAAAGTTGAAAGGCATTTCAGTTGGCAAAGGCTTAGCAACTGAGGGAACAGGCTCTCATGGCTTAAAACATAGGGTAAGGGATACACACTGCAGTACATGTGGTTGCTGGGCCTGTACTCAGTAGGCTGCTTTAGGGCGGGCCTAAAGAAGCACAGAGCTAAACCCAAAAGAACAAACCCAAGAGAACAACCTCCTGTGAGCTAATTTACAACTCTGGAGCATACCAGAGCCTCCAAAAGGACACTAAAACTAATCTACAAGGGTTTTCCAGTTCTCTCTATGCAGAGGGACAGTGCAAAATTCACACTTATTTCCAGCAATACTAAATCTCTGCCCATCTTCTGATCCCTGTATCTGTCCACTCTCAGCTGTGTCTGAGTTGTAGAGCAGAGGGGACCATATCATAGAACTGTTTTACAGCTGGACTACGTGCTAAGAAATGGCAAGGGCACCACGCATAATATCAAAGGCTTGGTCTGCCTGCAGGCAACACAGCAACAGAAGATGAGGAGACATCAAGTCATCGCACTAAAGAGGCAGATGGACAAGAGGCTCATGCCCACACCTCCTGACACGTGTGAACGTTCATCAATCTGCTGTCACGTCAGATGTGATGCAGACAGAAAGAAGCCCTAGATTAAGGGTTTTACCTTAGTCCCTTCATACAGGAAAGCATCCCACACTCGCAGGAGGATGTCACTGACCAAGCTGTCCACAAAGGCCACCAGAAACCAGTTGAAGGTAATGAGTGAGACATCAATCTGATACTGCTCAAAATGAGCCATGAGGCGAGGCAGCTTCTCTGCCAGGAAGTCTTTGAAGACTCTTTGATCTACCTAAACTTGACCAAAACAACAACAACAACAACAATTAGCAAGCACAAACCACCCTAGTGTGAAGGAGAGGGACAGTGAAGCAGAACAGTGGCCTATACATGCCACTGGTGCTGCCTTATAGCCTAAACAGGAAGAGCGCAGAATCTCATTGTCTCTCAGCCCTTCATAATTACTGAGCAGCAAACTTTTGTGCGGTACCAAGTGACAGGTGTGGAGAGGGGTGGAGTGTGGAGCTGAAACAGGGCTGAGATGTGCAGAAATGTGCTCTTCTCACACAGTGGCAAGAGTTCTCCATCTCAAAGTCACGAGGAAATCACTGACACATCTTTCCACATCAGTCTTACTGCTATTTTCTGTGATGTCATGAGAAACCAGCTGAGTAACAGGGCATGCCCAGGGCTGAATGACTGCACATGGCCTAACAGACTGAATACGTATGACCCCTCTCTGTCTTCACAAGAAACAGCTGATCTTCTCAGTTCACTTCCTTGTGGACTCACTGCTGTCAGTTTTGCTTGTAGCTGCATGAACCTAGACACACAAATGCAGCTGGTGAAATCCTTTAATCAGTGCAAGGATGCACTGGAACAGGTTGCCCAAGGAGGCTGTGGATGCCCCATCCCTGCAGGCATTCAAGGCCAGGCTGGATGTGGCTCTGGGCAGCCTGGGCCACTGGTTGGTGACCCTGCACACAGCAGGGGGGTTGAAACTATATGATTATTGTGGTCCTTTTCAATTCAGGCCATTCTGTGATTCTATGATACCAAACAACATGCCTTGAAAACTTTGAAATCCACTGACTTTAAACAGGAGGGTAACACAGCATTTTATATCAAATGGCTACAGTGCCTTCTGATCTGCAGGGAGTTCCAAAGCCAGAATTAGGCTATTTGATCCTAACCTGAAGCACAGTTGATACTAAAATTCCATTGCCTTCCTTCATCTGCGCTGGGCAGTCCAAAGATGGAGGGCAGTTTCCAAAAAGACACTTCCTTCATATTTGGTTCTACAAGTCAGAGTTAGCTACTTCACTTTCACTGGGTCCTCCTTGCAATAAATAACTGCAGTTAATGGGTACCTCTCTTCTGACTAACCTGACACCCAAGTGATTATTCAGGAGTGGTGCCACATTTCTTAAGCAACTTTATAACTGTAATGGAAGGAACTGCAAGGTGATGTCAACTGTCAGAAGTCAAACACATTGCAAGCTGACTACTTGTTTTTAACCCTTTACCAAAAATCACCACATCAAAGCAGTACAAGCAGTAGAGGGGGGTGCCAGCTCACCTGTGATGTTATCAGGGTGTCACTGTAGTAGTCTGCTGGCATTAGGTTCTCCACAATATGGACCAGACACCAGAAAGCATTTTCCTCATCTTCCAGGACCAACAGGGCAACAGCTGCCAATCTGCAATGAACAAAACAAAGTGAGGCAACAGAACACTGCAGGAGGAGACAGAGTCCAACACAGAACAGGAGAATCCAAGATTCTTACTGGCCTGTCTCTAGCTCTGTGAGGGAGCACAGCTGGTCAGAGAATGATCTGTTCTGCAGGCTTCTGAAGGAACCCAGGGTCTATGCCTTCCTTTCCTGTGTGTTTCTGTCAGCAAACAGGAAGCATCAAAAACAGAGCTTCAGCAACAAAACCGGGCTTCCGAGCTAATGGAATGTTCTGTAGAGATCCTTGCATTTAGCAAAGTGTGCTGGTTATGGCTATTTCAACATAGCAAACAGCTTTCTTAGAGACATTCCATATTATGTGACGTGGCTCACCTCATCCTTCCACTCTTATTCCCCTTAGCTCTGACTCATCTCCCTTTAGCTAGATGGGAAGAGTTCAAGGCTGGGGAAACATACAGAAGCTGGATCAGACTTTCAGCAGCGTGATCTGGTGTAAGGTATCCCAGGGAGGGCAGAGCAGACTGGAACTAGATTATCTATAAGGGTTCCTTCCAATCTGATCCATTTTACAATTCTACAACATCTAATATCAAGGGATTTCTGGAATAGAAAACATCTTTCTGACGACCACCTGAAGAGCAATAGGAATGGCTTACAGAGATTTTCCTCACATGAAAATGTACAATCAGAAACTCCCTTCCTGCAGCTAGTGACCCGTGCCTCTTTTTGTAGGCTACACGCTTCTAAGAAGCCTGTTTTTTTTTTTTAATCTGTTCTGTAGCCTGAATTTGGGAAGTGAGAGAAGCTTCCAGATTCCCTGAGCCTCACAGACTGATAGAGCTCAGGCTGTTCAGCCTGGAGAAGAGAAAACTCCAGGAGACCTGGTGGTGGCCTTCCTGCCTCTAAAGTGGAGGGGCTATACAAACAAAGGGGACAGACTTCAGCAAGATCTGCTATGACAGGACAAGGGAAAATGGTTTCACACTAAAAGAGGAGATACTTAGATTGGCTATAAGGAAAGAGTTTTTGACATTAAAGGTGGTGGGGCACTGGCACAGGTTGCCCAAAGAAGTGGTGGATGCCCCATCCTGAAGACACTCAAGGTTAGGCTTGACGGGGCTCTGAGCAACACGATCTAGCTGTAGGGTCCCTGTTTGCTGCAGGGAAGTTGGAGTAAATGACCTTTAAAGTTACTTTTGAGTCTGTAATTCTTCAGATACAACCAGATCAATTTCCTTAGCTTCTCCTCATGTGTCATCTGCTCCAACTCCTAGCACTTCCTAACACTTCCTCCAACTATCACAAGACTAAAGCCATCACCAATGTTCTTTTGAGCACATTACGACGCACAGATTCAGCCTATATGTCGTGACATTAGCCTGGGACTGTATCACTCCACCTCCTATAACTTTTCCTCTGAAAATTACAAAATAGGAAGACAAGTGCATTCTGTTGCTTGCTACAACACAGCAATAACACTGGGTAGAAAAAAGACACCATATACAGAAAATATCTAGAGCTAGTACAGCTCTAGAGAGGGACAGGAGCCTGGGACTGTTTGAATCACAGCCTAGTGAAAGTACCTACACCATCTCAGTGCAATCCCATGAAGAAGCAGCATACCTGGCTCCTCACCTGTTCAGTCCCTGGCAGTATCCAATGGCAGGATTGTGCCAGGAGAATGCCAGCAGCACCCTTCGGAGCTTGGGGATGAGCTGGGAAGTGGGAGATGAAAAATGTCTGTTGCTGGTCAGTGTGCGGGGCAGGTCAAGCTCAATCTGCCGACAGGCAGGGTGCTCAGTGCTCTTGCTCTGTCTTAACAGCCGCTGGTAGTGGTCAGGCAGATAGCTGCAGTGCTGGCTGACAATCCACTTCCAGACCCGCTGCCGATGCTCCACAGGAATGCCACTTCTAATAAGGCTTTTCAGCTCTGCAGAGGGACTCAGCTCCCCGATGCTATTCCACCTGTCACGAAGGGGCTTCTCCACTACCTCCTGGCTCCGCAGGTTGTTGGACTTCATCTCCAGGGCTTGAATTTTGGCCAGAAGTTTCCAGTCCTCAACTTCGTAGTCAGGTACGGTCATAAACCCATACTCATCATACTCACTGGAAGGGCACAAGGCAGAGGTTAACTCAAAGGCTGGCTCTGGCCTCTGTGCCAAGGGCCACTGCTGTGCTCCTGTCACCCACGCCAGAGCACAGGTACTTCTGTGCTTCTCTGGCAGCTGTGTGCATGAGCCTGCCATGTCTGCCGACACACAACCATAGTGGTAGCCTGCACCAACACCACAGACAGACAGATGAACTCAAGTGTAGCTGCTCTGAGCTGTAGTCTGACCCCAACAGATCTCTTTACTCAATCCATCTTTTCTCCTACAAACAAGGTAGCATCTTGCTCAACCTGTTTATCTTCTCTGTCTTAGGACAGAGACAGTTTGGGACTGCAAAAGCTTCAGAGCATCAGAACAGAGAATAGAGACCAACAGCACCTTCGGATGTCTTCTGCGCTCAATGGAAATCTCTTTCTAATCAGACACTCCAGAAATGCAGATAACGGTGCTTGTTGAGGGTCTGTGCACCCTCAGTCCCCAGTCAGAGCTAATTCCAAGGTATCACATGGGTTGGAAGAGATCAAGTCCAACCCCTGCTAAAGCAGGAGCCCTACCGTAGGTTGCACAGGAAACAAGTCAGTCCATGTCCATGCTTGTTTTATCTTTTCTAACATATCGTATCTATTAATTTCAAATTAATACAGCATTAATCTCAGCTAACATGGCGAGGTAAAGGGATTACAATTCATCTCCACCTTAATATTTCCTGATCTCAAGGTAGAGCAAGAGCCACACACCCACATCCAGAACCAGGCAGGCATTGTCCAAGTGAACTGGCAGAGAGACCAAGCCTGGCCTTAGACTCTTAGGGCTATCTGGAGAATCTGAATCTAATCAACCAGGTGTAATAGAATCTGTTACGAAACTGGGGCAGTAACTGTGCAGAATAGCATAAACACAAATGCAAGGTCCTCAGCAGCACTAATAGCAAAGCACCCCTGGGGTCTGCAGTCCAGCCCCACCCCTTACTGCAAGACTGACCCACAGCTAGAAACAGGGCAGTCATGGCTTTATATGAATGGGTCTAGAAAACTCTGAGCAATAAATATTCTCTACTTTCCAGGGGACCTCTCGTGCATTTCTGTACTCTGCTCTGGTGAGGCTGTACCTCAGGTACCGTGTTCAGTTTGGGCCCTTGATACAAGAAAGGCTGAGGCGCTGGAGCATGTCTAAAGAAACACAACAAGGCTGGTGATAGGTACGGAACAGATGGGGGAGCTGGGCTTGTTTAATCCAGAGCAGAGGACACTCAAAGGAGATCTCATCACTCTCTACAGCCATCTGAAAGGAAGCTGTAGCAAGGAGGGAGTCAGCCTCTTCTCTCAGGTAACTAGTTAGTGACAGGGTTTATAAAACTTTTAACTCCCCTTCCTGCAGTGATGTGCTACTATCAGCTGTGCATGGTTTGCACATTATCATTTTTCCTCTACCTCTCCTTGTAGGTCATGGCTCCAATTCCCTGCTATAGAGCTGTCTCGGATCTCTCTTGCCTGCAAATTCCCCTCCACTGACAGACTCCTGCAAGGGTGTGAATTTCCCCACATGCTTCTCTATTACCTCACAGGGTTCAGGTTCAGATCTGCTCCTTCCTTCACATCCCACTGGAGTGCTTCCTGGATGAGGTTCCTCACCAAATCAGCATGTGAGCTGGGCAGGCCGCAGAGAGTCTCCTGCAGCTTCCGCAAGACCGTCAGGTATTTGCTCTCCATCTGGCAGTTTTGGGCTTGCAGATAGGCACACTGATGGCAAAACAAGAAGGAATGAGGTAGCTCATTGACGGTTTTTCCTCTATCACCACTGCTCGTTGCTAGCCTGGCCCACACATAAAACAAAGACTCCTGAATAGCAAGACCCCAGAAAACACGCCCAGCAGTTTTCTACACCCATGAGAAGCACAGCTATGAATGAATCACCACTGCCAATGAACACACATAAGCTTCATAAGCAAGCACACAACAGAATTTGCTTTTTGAATGGCAGGCCAAATACAGCATCACCTGCTTACCTACTGCACTGCATCAGGGGTGGCCATATCCCAGGCAGCACGGATCAGAGCCACCACTGCATCTGAATTCTCTTCAGGCTTTTTCTCTGCTGCTTAGACAAGTTCTCTACCACAGACTGAGCTGTACTCTGAAAATACACACCACTCAAGGGGCTGAGCTGGAACCTCCACAACTTCAGGATACGCAGCAGAATCACAAAGTGAATGTGCTCCCAAGCAACCTCATACCATCATACTGCTATCCAACATCAAGCACAAGAAGCTCAAGTGAGTTCAAACAGAGCAAAACCACCACACTCCAGGGCATACAGAAAAGAAAAAAAAAGCAGGTGGGGAGGGGGAGAGGAGGGAAACGGGGAAACGAGGATTGTTATCACCACTTCACAATTCACAACTGAGGCCATACAGGTGACAAAACTCACCTAATCAGTGTTTCACAGGAAGCACGAGGACTTCTCAGTGGGAAGCAGCAATTAAAAACAAAACAGGAATCACAGAAAGAATTAGGCTGCATAGAAAGTGGACAGAAAAGAGCATAGGACACTGTCACACTACCACTTTACTCAGCATTTTGCCTCAAGTCGAGCATTTCAGTATGATTACTTCCATTCTGAAGCTGACAGCAATTGGAGGATCAGAGAACAAGAACAAGCTGAGGTGTACTGGGTTTCAAAAGACTAGGAAGCAAAGAGATAAAAGAATGACAACACCACCTCAGAAGCAGCTGCTTGCCCTGTTACAGAATCCAAGGCTATGGGGACATTCCTTGAAATCTAGTAAGGAAAACCCAGGGAAAACCTAGAGAACAAATGCCAGCCTGAAGCAGTGGTTTAGGACCAGAAAGACAAGTCTAAGCACAACTAGTTTATGCATACTTACAATACTAGAAATAAAAACAGAGCCTAAGAAGAGAAATCAACTCTCAACTAGCTGCAGGATCTAAGAGAATTGCTACCTGACAGCACCAGGCCTTGTGCAGAAATCAAAACTAGATGGAGCCAGGACCTAGTCAGCCTGCCAAGTCTCAAGAACTTCTCATTCTCTTAGCACAGACATTTCTTTATTTGTATCCAAAAGTAAGGCTGAATCTACAGGAGTCTGAGTTAGTTTTCAGCATCCCTAAGAGTGAACTTTGCAAGCATTTTACTTTGACTGGAGACAGAAAACAATCATACCTAATCTGGGAACAATACAAAGCAAGAAAATTAAACTAAAAATAATAATTGAAATTAAAAAAAAATAGGAAACAAATTTCTTCCTGGTGAGTTTTTGTATCAAAATCATCCCAGCACCCACTTAGGACAGAGCTTAGAAAAAGGTGTCCCCAAGAAAAAAGAACTATTTTGCTCACCTTCATCAGAAGGGCTTTTTCATTCTCAGCAACTCTTGTCCAAAGTCGAGTAACCTGGTGGATCTCCGAATTGAGAAACTGGTTCTGGGTTTTGTATGCATCGATATCATCCTGCCACAAAACAAAACAGTCACAGAGGAACAGTGCATGAGGGTCCCTAGAGGGACTTGGGTATGGAATGAGTAAAGGACAAGAAAAAATGTCGTGTTCTAGAGACAAGACAGGACTTTCCAGGACAAATACAGTCTACAAAGGAAATGACGGCACAACATTAAATAGAGGTGTCATGCATAGAGAAGACACTTGGAAAATGCTAAATGTACTTAGAAAACATATGCACTTATAAGAGTAGAGACAGCTGGATGGCAGAAAGCTAAAGAAACAGCTAACTGAGATGAAGAATACTTTTCTCCCTTTTTTAAGAAGCAGATGCAGGTTTCAGCCCGACAGCTGGCAGAAAAAACACTTCCCACAGCAGAGTGCCTCATTTGGCAGTTCTCCACCCCATGCTAACAGTTCATTATAATGGTGCGTGTGGTAACAGTGCAACAGGCTGGATTTGAAAAAAACTAAGATGTGTTGGGAAACTGTTTGCAAGAGGGAAGCACACACCAATAGAGCCATGAAGACAGCAGGTTAGACAGCAGTAAGTGAAACAGGAGACTGAACAAAGAGGCTGGCTCTCAGTGTTAACTAGATCAAAACAGTATTTTGTTCCACCTGGCTGAAGCCAAGCTATCTGCTTCTGAGAACTCTATCAATACCAGGTGAGGCCCTCCCACCCCGTCTCTGATGCACACAGAACTAGAAATACAGTCTGTGCTTTCCACTAGGAACAATCTCCCACTGAACCGAAGGGTACAGGAATGCAACCTCTCAAATAATCTGTGTCACCTCCACACACCTTCAGGTGCTCAATCTCCTCCTGCTGTTTATACAATGTCTCTGCAGTGACAGCGTTTGCTTCTTGCAGGGGATCAGAGTGTTCTCGGGTCCTCTGCTCTGTCAAGGCCATGATGACTTGCTGTTTGGCATGGTTCTTCTCCATCAGAAGCTGCACATGCTCTTTGAGTTCCTGGATATGGCTGTCTCTCAGAGCAAGCATCTGCTCAAGTTCCTTCTTCTCCTGCTCAAGAGCTTCCAGTCGACTGGTGAGATCTGCAATTTGTCTCACTTTGTGGCGCACTAACTCCAGCCTGTCCTTATCTTCTGCTGCAGTGAGATACATGCTAGACACTCGCTTCTCCTGCTGGGCTGCCTCCAGGGCTTTGTGGAGAAGCTTAACCAACTCCTGGTAAAAGAAAGCAAACTCACAGTGATTAGCTCACAGTGTGCCCAGGGCGCTGCCCAGAACTCTACAGACCTGCCTAGTAATGAGTGAGCAGCTAAAGATCCTCAGGATCTCAAAACTGACTCCCCTCTGAAGGAAAACTGAATGGAAATTGCTATATTCGTTTCAGCTTTCACACTGCAGAAGTCCTCCCTCACTCCAAGCCACATGAATGTACAAAAGCTTCTTCCAGCACTGTGCTGCTGATTCATGCTTTGCTGTCTCAGACATTTAAGGAACCAAAACAAGGGTGTAACTTAATTACCCACCATGGGACCTGGCTCTCTTGTCTCTTTTGCTGGAAAGAGATACTAGCATTACTGAGGATTCTGGCACTGTCACTCAGGAGACAGAGGCCTTGCAGTGACTGGGCTCTGCAATCACATCACATCTTAATGGCGGACTGTTGTTTAAAAAAACCATGACAATTCAATCTGGCAGCTCCTGTCAGTATCACGATATCCAATCCAAGATTGTACTTCATACATCTGTTAAATAACATACACCAGCATGACAACTGCAGAACCCACCTGGATTTTTTTTTAACTTCTCTTTTCCAACCTGTCTGCTAGATGTGTTTTGTGGTTAATGAATGTCTGTGCTTTCCTTGTGCTGGGCACCATCAGGTTATGTACATCAGAGTGACACTAGGAGCTTCAGCTGAGTGCCTGCTCAGCCCCCTCAGCCTTACCAAGCACCAAGGTCCAGGAAGTCCCTGTGAACACTTTCAGGGTCCTGCCCTTAAAGGCAGAAGATTCTTCACCGCACTCACCTTCTGTGACTTGACCTCCTCTGTGAGTGTCAGCATCTGTTGCTGTAGGACGTTCACTTTATCCATTGAGTTCCTCTCCCGGGGTTGCTCTTCTGCCAAGCTACTGTTCACCCACTTGGCTTTCCTAAACAAGTTCAACCGAGACTCCATCCTCCCATCCTCCGGGGTCTCCTTCACTGAAAGGAAACTGAGTTAATTTATACAGAATCACAGAATCACCAAGTTGGAGACCTACAAGATCATCCAGTCCAACCATCCACCTACCACCAACAGTTCTCACTAAACCACATCCCTCAACACAAAACTCAAACGTCCCTTGAACACCTCCAGAGTCAGTGACTCCACCACCTCCCTGGGCAGCCCATTCCAGTGCCTGACCACTCTTTCAGACAAGCAGTATTTCCTAACATCCAGCCTAAATCTCCCGTGGTGCTGCTTGAAGCCATTCCCTCCAGTCCTATCACTGTTACACGAGAGAAGAGGCCAACCCTGAGCTCACTGCAACCTCCCTTCAGGTAGTTAGAGAGCAATGAGGTCCTCCCTGAGCCTCTTCTTCTCCAGGCTGGACAATCCCAGCTCCTTCAGCTGCTCCTCATCAGCCCTGTGCTCCAGACCCCTCACCAGTTTTGTTGCCCTTCTTTGAACCCGCTCCAGGGCCTCAATGCCCTTCTTGCACTGAGGGGCCCAACACTGAACACAGCACTCGAGGTGCAGGCTCACCAGTGCCGAGAACAGGGGGGCAAGCACTTCCCTGTCCCTGCTGGCAACACCATTCCTGATGCAAGTCAGGATGCCATTGCTTCTTGGCCACCTGGGCACACTGCTGGCTCATGTTCAGCCCAGCACCAACCAACACCCCCAGCTCCATTTCCTCTACGCCGTCCTCCAGCCACTCCACCCCAAGCCTGCAGTGTTGCCTGGGGTTGTTGCATCGAAAGTGCAGGACCCGGCATTTGGCCTTGTTGAACTTCATCCCATTGGCTCCAGCCCAGCTCTCCAGCCTGTCCAGATCCCTCTGTACGGCCTCGCTACCCCCAGGCAGATCCACACTTCCAGCCAACCTTGTGTCATTTGCAGACTTACTGAGGTGCACTCAATGCCCTCATCCAGGTCATCAATAAAGATACTGAAGAGGACAGGCCCAGCACCAACCCCTGAGGAACACAATTGGTGACAGGTCGCCAGCTGGTTTTAGCTCCATTCACCACCACTGCCTGGGCCCAGCCCTACAGCCAGGTTCTTATCCAGCCAAGAGTGTATGCATCCAGGCCACAGGCTGCCAGCTTCTGCAGGAGAATGCTGTGGGAGACAGTGTCAAAGGCTTCGCTGAAGTCTAGGTAGACCACAGCTACAGCCTTTCCCTCATCCACCAGATGGGTCACTAGATCATAGAAGGAGATCAGGTTGGTCAAGCAGGACCTGCCCTTCAAGAAGCCATGCTGGTTAGGCCTGATCCCCTGGCTGTCCTGCACATGGCACGTGATCTCCCTCCAGACAATCTGCTCCATAACCTTCCCTGGCACCAAGGTCAGGCTAACAGGCCTGAAAACAGAACTGAGTTTCTTGCTACAGACTCCTATGCCTTGCTATGAGGGGACTCACAACAGCTCCAGCTAGAAGACTGACACACAGGACAAGAAACATCAACCTGCTGGGATTCACAAACGCAGGGATGAGAACCACAGGTGCCCCCAGAATAAATAAATAATGTTTCATGGTACCTGTAAACCCTCCTTTCACCCCACCTGTCTTGCCCACAACAAAAGGCAGTTAGCGTATGTGGAGAACACATGCTAAACTCAGCAATTACACCCTATATTTGGGAGGAAAGCGTTGAGGAGAATGAGACTGTACAGCAGTTTAATTTCCAATTCAAGGAAATAGTATGGGCTAGCAATATGGTTTATCATTTTGCCTCTGGAAAAGATTCCACGGGTAAGAGACAAACAGATACAGCCTAAAGCAGAGCAAAATGAGTCTTTCTTGTGCCAGCAACGCTCAGGAAGGAAGGAAGGAGACAACATGGTCAAGCTTTCATGTCCCAGAACTACTTGCCACTCTATCCTTCACTTTTCTGCTAAGTCTGACTCACTAGTAAATTATGTCATAGCCATACACATTTCAGTAACAGGCACCTGTACACTGTGCTTCCACTTCTGCCTCTTGTTCAGGGTCCTCCTGGAATTTACTGAAGTTAAAGACATTCCCATCATTCCCCCAGAGTTGCTTGGAGCCACAGATATTGTAGACAGTGTTTCTGAAACAAGAGGAGACTAAAACAGTGAACAGAAGCGATGAACGCTGCAGCCAGTTATATTCGAATTACCCAGCGACACACTTCTCCTCATTCATCACATCTCCCTCCTCCCAGAACCTGCCTCCACCATTTGATTTAAAAAAAAAAAGAATCATTCATGGCACTGGTGGATCTAAGGGGAGCAAAGCTGAAACCGGCACGTATCAGAAAGATGCCACAAAATTGCTACCAGCACAGCCAAGTGAATCAGATGGAGATCTTTTCCACACCGTTCAGCCCTCTACATAAAGGCTGGACAGAAGGCAGCAGATAAAATCACAATCATTTCTTCTTTCTTTCTCTCCCTCTCCTCTTCCTCCCTTAGCTCAGTTCCTTGCAGAAGCCCTCAGACAGAAACAAAAGTTCAGCTCTCTACAGCCAAAACTGCCACAACAGTTACAGCTGAAGCTGCCACAGGTCCTGTGATCTAAATCACATTTAATAACCTTGCCACAACTAATTTGATAAGCTTTGATACAGTACAGAGATTCTGGAATAAAACTGCTATGAGATCTGGAAGCAGTCAATCACAGACTGTTTGTTGCAGTTGCTGCTTTCAGATGCTGCCAGAAGAACTAGAAGATGTCTCCACAAGATCATGGAGAACCAGCAGCATGTCAGTGTTTTTTGTAAAACCTATACAAGAAAGTGAGACAGCTGCCTATTTCTATATAAGTCTTCTCTCTTCCCATCAGCTGAAAGAAAATAAGCCCCTTGTTCTGACACATACACAGGACATCATGTTAGCTACGTCTTTACTGTTAATGAAGCTGGAGCTTAGATATTATTCTCCTTTTTGCCTTTTTACTGTGAGGCTCACGAGTAGAAAAGCAGAAATTTCTGACCTAAGCAAATGCATTGGCAGAAGAGATCAGCAGACCTCCACTCCCCGTAGGCTGCAGTGGGCATTACTTTGATGCAATTTTCCTGCTTCTCTTTATTTCATGCTATGCTGTTTTCCCCATGAAACCAGAACAACTCAGGAATCGGAGGAACTCAGCTGAAACCAAACACACTACACAACAGAGCCTGCAGAAATGTTCACAGGACCAAGGTAACAATTGGATCCAAGGATGAAAAGAAACAATTATTACTCAAGCTTACAAAAGTAAGGCTGGGGAGGAGTTACGATTACAGTATTTTTAATCAAAGTGCAGAGGAAAGAACGCACTTTGTATCTATCCTGCAAAACAGTACAGCTGAGATTGCTACTCTTATGTACCATAGGAAGCCTCTCTTCCTATCAGCATCAGACTGTAGCCAGAGCAGCAGCGATACAAAACTACAGCAAACCTCCCCTCCAAAAACATTTGGCAAGTGCCTGTGACCACCTGCATGCTGTGGGCTATCTGTAAATAAGTGATGAGGATATGCTTAAGGACACACTGGTGCGGACTGTCTTTGAGCAACAGTATCTGCTCAAGGTTTGTAATGTGTAAACCCCGATGGAGCCACAGCTTGCAATCACAAACATGAAATCAGTGCAGGCAGGGGGCTTGTTCACATGCCTGAAAATCAGCCAAGCTACAGCAACTTGTGTAGTGTCAAGGCCTTTTTACAGGCTCAAATGCCTCGAGCTTGAAGTATCTGCTCTGCAAAGTACCCAAGATCCTTTCAATCCACTGGAAAGGGCTTCTATTGCTAACCTACAGAGTACATACAGTTCAACCTGCCCAGAAGTCCTTCCAAGAGCAATGTTCAGATGCACCACAGAAAATAAGCAAACTACTAGATGCACCTAGGGAAGCTTAATCAAGCTCTGATTCTGCCTCTAGGATCTTTTGCAAGACCACTATATCTTGTGAAACACAGTAGAACAAGCGGATGTCAAAGAAGCTCCAACATAAAGTTTGTTTCTTCATAAAACTGCTTCATGGCTTATCTACCTAGAAAAGTGCCCCGATTCAAACAATATAAACAAGCAAGTAATGCACAGATGGGCATGCGAACTGCACTGCAACTCTCCTCACACACTTACTGTATCTCTGTCCAAGGGTGCTTAAGGGAGATGTTCTGCAAAGCTGTAGCTGTTTGGGGTGCAGGCAAAGAGGCTGCCTGTAAACCCACCACTTCTGTTGGCGTTTTGACTGGAGGCAGAAAGCCCTCATCTTCAGCAACATCTACATGGAAACAAACCAAAACATGAAAGGCAAGTAAGTGTTCAAGGCAGTCTTTCATTAGACTTTGACTCCTCAATGTAACTTAAGAACCACAACATTTTCTTACATTTAGGCATTCTGTATACAACATGTCAGTAACAAAAGCAGCAGAGCAGGTTTCCCTTATATAAGATGAAATTACAGAAGGTTCCAAGTAGTCCCTGAGCAGGTAATTTATTTCTACCCAGTGGCTTCAAGCACTTGTACATGAGAAAGACCTTAGAAATTAAATTCAAGCCTCTCAACAGATAAAGAGCAGAGTTATTGCTGTTCCCCACCCTAGTCGCAGTGTTTCTTAATACGTAGGTAACAGCTCACAAATATTTTTGTTATACTACTGCTGCTTATGATAGTGAAATGCCAGGGTATTTAAAGCAGAGACTTAGCAGGGAGCAGGTTGGTTGCTTTAAATAAAACATCTAGTGCATCTAGTCATAGCTAAATATATGGATGCTCTGTCTCTGCCCTCCATTGGCCTCTTTACTCAAACTGCTAGGCACGTGCACCTTTATTCCTCCACCACTACAGGACTTGCTTGCTGCTGGCTTCACAGTGGAAAAGGACACCACCAAACATGCAGGGTTCCAGAGTACGAGGGAAGCTAAGAGGGGATTCACAACCATAAGATACCTGAATATTGCCTAGCACACGCCGTGGCAGATCAAGAGACAGTGCATTCACGTTCATCTCCAGTAAGGCCACGACCTCCAAACACCAATCCAGGCAGTGATAGTTGGCACGTGCCTTTAAATACCTGGGCAGTGCCTCATTTAGAGATGAGAACCGCTCACCACTCAGAGGCTGAAAGCAAATGAAGGGATGACACAGGTGACACTTACTTATTCTGCCAACTAGAGGTTCATTTACAAGCTGGGAGCTGCCCACGGGAAATCTGCTCTGAGCACTGCAAAATTCCCAACGTCTCACTTGTAGCTGCTGCAGCCAGTACATCATTGCCTGTTTGCTGATTGCCTAAGAGAAAACAGAAAGCAGCAGACAATCTTAACAGCATAAGACATAATCTGTAGGGTTAACAACCACTGTTCTGCCCATGTTAGCAAAAATAAAAGGCAGCTGAGTCATGCCTGTGCTACATTCTCCAGTCCCAAATCTTAATTTGGAGAGAGAAAGTAAATCTTCAGCATGGCCTTAGCAACAGAACCTCACTAGATAGCTGACCAAGTTCTAACCGTTTCTGGTTTACTGTGTTCCAAGACTGAGCAGAAATGTTATTACTTTAGGTGGGAATCATGAACAGAGTTCTCTTAATAGAGACATTCACAGAGATAGGAATCTAAGCTTCCTGCTGCGGGAACCAGTTCATACAGAGGAGCTCATTTCTATTCAATAAGTTATGCATGGGTGCAGGACTCTCAAATTACTTCAGTCCAGCACCCAGTTTGGCTTTTACTCCTACTCTGTTAAAGAAAAGCCATCTCAGTGACAGAAACCCAGCCTTACAAAAACAGAGCAAGGAACTCAGGTTTACAAGGTAACAGTCCAGGCTGAAGGGATTAGCACAAAACTCAGGCTGAGGTACATTACAGAGGTGAATCTGTCCTAATGGGGAATGTTTTGTAGCAGCCCTCAAATGAAGCTGCTGCCTCTTACCTTTAGAGTAAAAACTCTGTTTGGTGTTCTGATCTCAAAAACCCCTTCATCATTTTCTACTTTGCAGTCAAAGCTAGCACTGGAGAGATCAATAGAGCCCAAAGGGTTGATGTCCTGTGCAGTCCTGTAGTATAGTAAGTGGCACTTATTTTCATCATAAATGAACCACCGAGACTTCCAGGTCTTGATTGGACCCCTAATGCCTAGCTTATTTAAATAGCCACAGAGTTTTTTTCTGTGTGTTTCACTGCTGGGTTTCAGCTGTATGTTTTCCAGTTCTCCAGGAGAGGGAAGCACATCTTTCTCTTTTGCTGAGTCTCCGTTGCTCCTACTGCCATCTGAGTTTGGCTCTGTTATCTCGTCTGGAACTCCAGCACTGGGACAAGCACCACTTCCTGGTCCTTTCTTCATCTCTTTCAGGAAATACACTCAGAACCAAACTGAAACAGGAAATCTCCAGGTAAACGAGGTACAGCAGATACCAACTATATCAACATTATTCTACAACCTGCAGAAGACAAAATTGAGGAATATGCTTAGGTCTCATATATGACAAAAAAAAAAAAAAAAAGAAAAACAAACAAACAAAAAAATCACACCACCACATTCCCTAGCTTTCAAATTACCCAGCAGAGGTCCCCAGTGTCCAATATTGGTCATTGCTCTTTCCCTTCCTGGGCTCTAATGACCTCTACATCTCAGTTTTCTGTCTACAGTTTGTAAGAAGTCTCTACTAGCAGCAGAGAAACCACTACAATCTTTCAGGTGAAAAACAAGTACATCCTGCAGGCATTTCAAGTCATTAGCAACAAATGGGGCTTTTGAAGTCACAGAGAAGAATATTAAGTATTAGCTGCAGAAAACAAGGTTAACAACCTCTGTTGGGACACAAATTCAGGTCAATGGCTTTCAGGTAAGCTTGTCACTGCATGCTAAGCTAATATTTTAAACCACAGTACCTGGAGAAAAACCCCTCCTTATGGCAGCTGAAGAACGCTGTTAAAAAGCCAGCATACCGTGCTCTGGGTCTTATTCAGCAGGCCTCACCTGATGGATTAGGCACCAGAGAAAGTGATTCCTACTAAACAGACTCGGTTATTCCATTGCCTAAAGAACCCTGCTGTGTTTCTGTAAGGAATGCAATATGCAACAGAGAAACAGAAAAACAACACAGGAGGGGATTTGGGCAGATTCTTAGCCCTGTCCTCCTCTCAGAGACAGGGTCAGTTTCAAAGCTGTACCTGACTACATGGGTTCACATGCACATGAATTCTGATTATGTGCTAGGGTGGCAAACCTACCACACTTGTGGGCAAATTAGGGAGAAATGACTTTTTGCTCACAACTGCATATAACAATGTCTAGTGGTCCTTGCACAACAGAAATAACAACACCCCAAAATAAAACCTATTAGAAACTATTGATGGGGTTTCTTTCTTTTTTTTTTTTGTTAAATAAAAGCCTATCTTGAAGCTCACCTAATGAAAAAGCCTGCCAGAGGCTTCAGTATAAATACTGCAGTATCAGAAGCAAATGTGTAAGCAAATACATATTAGTGGGAATCCAACAGCAACCACAAAAACATTGAACACTGAACCAGTGGTGTGATGACAACAGGTCAATGGGGATAACACAAAGGAGCACAAAAAGACACTGGCCAAGCTCATACTTTTAGGAACAACATCCTCCTTACTGGTACAGGCTTACAGACATTAGTATTTAAGCTCCATTCCTTTAATGCTGCTTCCTCCCATTCACTCATCTGCTTCTCAAAAAGCTACAGAACACTCACTTTTTTTTTTTTCTTTTTTTATTCACTTATTTCATCCACTCTCTTACTGCTGAAAATACAAATGCCAGAATAAGCACATTACGTAGGTGCCACTTCAGAAGCCTAATTTCCAGGCTAATTTTGGCTGGTTCAAGGGAACCACTATCAAGCAGCAGCAGCCTCAAGCCTTCCTAGCAACCACAGAATCACAGAATGGCCAGGGTTGGAAGCACCTCAAGGTCATGAATCTCCAACCCCCACCACAGGCAGGGCCACCAACCTCCCCATTTCACAGCAGCCCAGGCTGCCCAGGGCCCCATCCAACCTGGCCTTCAACACCTCCAGGGATGGACGAGGCATCACCTCCTCTCTGGGCAGCTGTTCCAGCACCTCACCACTCTCACAGCACACAACTTCCCCCTGACACCCAACCTCCATCTGCCCTCCCTCCACTTCAAACCATTTCCCCTTGTCCTGCTGTCATCTCCCCTTTCCAAGAGCTGACTCCCCTCCTGTCTTTAGGCTCCCTTTAGGTACTGCAAGCTGCCATGAGGTCACCCCACAGCCTCCTTTTCTCCAGGCTGAATGAGCCCAGCTCCCTCAGCCTGTCTCTGTAGGGGAGGTGCTGCAGCTCCTGATCATCTTTGTGGCTCCTCTGGACCCTCTCCAACAGCTCCCTATCTTTCTTGTACTGGGGGCTCCAGACCTGGACACAATACTGCAGGTGGGGCCTCACAAGAGCAGAGCAGAAGGGGATGATCACCTCCCTGTCCCTGCTGGCCGCCCCTCTTCTGATGGAGCCCAGGACACCATTTGCCTTCCAAGCCACAAGGGCACACCGCTGGCTCAAAGCACAAGGACTTCCTGCGCCATCCAAAGACTCCAACACACTTCTAGCTGTGCTGACGGTGACACTCCATGGCTCCACCACACAGGTTCAAGAACCTCGTTAGAAGAGCTCTGGTCAAATCTGCATTAACGAGGGCTATAGAGAAAGCCTCACCTACTTGCAGGATTCTGGAGAGATGCCTCTGGAAGCCACTGTCTACTGCTGCAGAGCTGCAGACACCCCAGGCCGGGTGACCACGGCCTCTACAACAGATCCGACAGTGAGAGGAGCCTCTGCTTCAAGCCTCCCTCAGCCTGCGAGCCGTCCGAAAGAGCCGTCCAGCCGAACGCGGCACTGACTCACCGACGAAAAGGGAAGATGAGGGTGGGCCCCGCACAGACGTTTCTCCCCCCGCCCTCCCACAGCCTCACAGCACAGCCGTATCCCCGCCGGGGGGGCACGGCAGAGCCTGGCCCCGGGGTGCCCCCCCGGGGGGGGGGGGGGGGGGGGGGGGGGAGAAGGAAGGGATGGGGACCGGAACGGCCGGCCGGGAGCGGGATGCCACCGCCCCGAGCCTCCTCCGCGGCGGCGTGACAGGGAGTGGCAGAGAGAGCAGAAATAAATAAATCAGCACGGAAGGTGGAGCTCGGAGCCATGGGAGGCGGAGCAGGAGTCGCCTCACAGCAGAACGAGGGAAGGAAACGGCAGAGGGACCGGCGCCAGCTCACATGTCTGAGGGGCGCCGCGCCTGCGCACTACGAGCAGTGCTTACTGCGCATGCGCTACAAGCATTGCCTGCTGCTCCTGCGCACTACGCGCGGCGCCTACTAGGCCTGCGTCTCCCTCCGGCGGTGCGCTGTCTGCGCCTGCGTGTGCTGCAGGAAAGGTGGCGGCGCTGTTTGAGCCTCGTTCGCTCCGCCGCTGATTCCCGCCGCCATGAGGAATCTCCGGTTACTGCGGACCGGCGGCTGCTGCCCCGCCGCCGCTGCTCCCGGCAGCCCGCAGTGCTTTTGCCTCGGCGTCGATCCCGGCACGGTCTTCGTGGGTTCCCGGACCGGCCTGCTAGAGCTGGATTCCGCTGCGCAGTCGGTGAGGCGTCGATGATGGCAGGCTGCCGTAGTGTGGCCTTTCGGGCGGGCGGAGGAAGGCAACCTCATTGGGCTGCAGGCGGGTTTTCTGGGCTGTTTGCATTCTATAGTGTTTACCCCTTTTTTTTTTTTTTTTTTTTTTTTTTCCTGTAATGTTTCTATGTGCAAAGATGATGCGAAGATGATCAGGGGACTGGAGCACCTCCCCTACAGAGACAAGCTGAGGGAGCTGGGCTCGTTCAGCCTGGAGGAAAGGAGGCCGCGGGGTGACCTCATTGCAGCCTTTAGTATCTAAAGGGAGCCTACAAACAGGAGGGGAATCAACTCTTGGAAAGGGTAGATAACAGCAGGACAAGGGGAAATGGTTTGAAGTTGAGGGAGGGGAGACGGAGGTTGGATGTCAGGGGGAAGTTGTGTGCTGTGAGAGTGGTGAGGTGCTGGAACAGCTGCCCAGAGAGGCTGTGATGCCCCGTCCATCCCTGGAGGTGTTGAAGGCCAGGTTGGATGGGGCCCTGGGCAGCCTGGGCTGCTGTGAAATGGGGAGGTTGGTGGCCCTGCATGTGGTGGGGGGTTGGAGCTTCATGATCCTTGAGGTCCCTTCCAGCCCTGGCCATTCTGTAATATATACAGAAGTGTAGGTCATGGAGAGAAAGCTGCAGATGCCCAACTGATTTAAAGAAAAACGCACCCCTAATTAAATACTGGAGTACATCAGCTGCTTCTTAATGCCATCTGTGTGCAGTGCCTTGTGTAACTGCAGTGGATGGAATATGTACATGGTTGTTATTCTGTTGCTTTTGTAAAAATCTTGAGTGAGATGATGTGCAGTTATTAAGCTGTTGGCCTTTTCTTGTCAAGGTGGTGAGAGAAGTTTCTTTGTCTGAGGAAGGTTTTATGCCAGAGGATGGAAGTGGCTGCATCGTTGGCATGGAATATCTTCCAGAGCTGGAGTGTGTGTGTGTTGCCACAGCAGATGGAGACATCCTTCTGTGCTATCTCAGCACAAAGCAGGTAATGTGGCAGAAAAGAGAACTGTACTGAGGGATCGCAAAGGAAAGCTGAAAGCCTGCAGGCCAGTTGTGTGTTTATTCCATACTCTTCAATTAGTCTCCATTTTCTGGGCAGGTGAGTTGATTTCTGTGGAAACCAGGCAGAATCAAGCACAGAATATACGCTGCATAAATGAACCAGAATCGAAATTGTAGTTTGCAAATCTGTAGCCCCACTCCTGCATGCTTGCTGAGAGGGCTGCTGACATACAGTCAATGTGATAAGGGAAGGAAAGGGGTGACCAGATTCACAAATAGTTAGATTAAGGCAAAACAGTACTTAGAGGTTTACACACAATCATCAGTTTTAGTGAGAATCCATATATTACAGTTATCCCCAAAATATTGGCACTCTATTACTTAGACTCTGTCTTAAACTGTGCAGCTAACCTGTATGATTTTGTGGAACCAAAATATGTCTTAACATCTCTACAAGACACGAGGCCTTTAAGAAGCCAGAATGGACCTTGCAATTACTTGATGATTTTAAGAGTCAAAAAGGACAAAAAGAGAAATCTGAGGAAAATGGAGAAATAGTGAGTCAGAAAAATGGATGGGAGAAACGTTGATCACTAGTCTGTTTTGAAGGTCTGTTTCATGGAGTTCTAGTGTCAACCTGCAGCACTGGAGAAGGGGGAGGAGGGTGTGTGCTCATCTGGAGGTCATAGTCTCACACCAGCAAACATCTGCAATGACCACAAAGACGGCAACTCCATGGTGTTCTTCTCAGGCATCCTTTTATGCCTATTGAGTTTGCAGGTGCTCTGTCCCAAGGCTGTAAATAAACAAGTTTGCAATAACAAGTTTGTCAAAAATAAGCTCGTAGCCGAAACTTTCTGGTGGGAAGGGAGGCCTTATCTCATTGAGAAAGCAATATCATAGTTGCTGAGAGCGTCTTCCTACTGCCTGCCATGATGATGATGTTGTACTGCAAGTGTTTGAAACCCGAGCACACCCCATAAAGTCAGAAAGAGTTTTTTGTTGTTCCTTTGCGTACATTCAACAAACAGTCTCACAGCCAGAAAATATTGCTGAAACTAGATACAGACCTCTGCTGTGAAGAAAGGCTGAGGGAGCTGTTCTGCCGGGAGAGGAGAAGGCTCCAAGAAGACCTTATTGTGGCATTCCAGTACTTCAAGAGAACTTCTAAATAGGAAGAAGACAGGCTTTACACAGTCTGATAATGACAGGGGGAAGCAGTTTTGAACTAAAAGAAAGTTAGATGTTAGAAGCAAATTCCTCACTTACTGGACGGTGAGGTGTTTGCACAGGCTGCCTGGGGAAGCTGTAGATGCTCCATCCCTGGAGGCATCCAAGGCCAGGTTGGATGGGGCCCTGAGCTTCCTCATCTGGTAGCTGGCAGCTGTGCCCAAGGGCAGCAGCTTGGAAATGGATGATCTCTAGTGTCCCTTTTAAGCTAAATCGTTCTGTGATAACTCACAGGTTTGTTAACTTTCTATTTTTTATCAGTAAGTAAAGAATATTATACTGACATGACTTAGCTGAAGAGATGAGAAACTTGTTATATTGTGATGTGAAGATTACTTGGGATTGAATAATAGAACTGGAAAACGCTGAAGGGAAACTTAATATATCCCAGCTGAGTAAATGGAGCAGAAACTGGGATGCCTACTTTCTGTTCTCTCCTCGTCATTCAGTATATGCCGTCTTCACTGAAATACCACAACAGAGTCCTCTGAAACTTGCATCTCTTCCTGCAGTATCAGCCTAAAAGTGTAAGCAGATGGAAGTGACAGTGGTCTGTTTGGGCTGGTTGTCATTGGTTACTTGCAGCTCATCCATTTTGGTTTCTGTTTGAGTTTGATTTGCAAATACTACTTCAATGTAAAACCAGCTGTATGTGAAAAAATGTGCTCTGCATTGCAACTCAATAAATGTCATATCAGAATAAACATTAACAAAAGATGCAATATGTAACTTTTCTCGCATTAAGTGTTAGAATTTATCTCAGTATTCATAATAATTGTTCTGCTCTGTGGCCTTTTGCAAATCAGGATGACAGTGAAGCAGATGGAGATCTGTCACGCTGTTGTTTATACACCCATAATAGCTCACAGAATCACTGGAAGGTTTGGAAGGGACCTGTGGAGGTCATCTAATCCAAAACCTCTGCTAAAGCAGGTTCCCTGCAGTAGGATCGATGCACAGGAAGGTGACCAGGCAAGTTTTGAATATCTCTGGAGAAGCAGACTCCACAGTGTCTCTGGGCAGTGCTCTGTAACTCTCAAGATGAAGAAGTTTTTCCTCATCTTCAGATCGAACTGCCTGTCTTCCAGTTTGTTCCCACTTGTCCTGTCACTGAGCACCACTGAGAAGATTCTGGCCCCATCCTCTTCCCTCTGTTCAGGTACACCAGGGGCACTGGAGTTTTTAATTGCATGTATCTATGGAGGGAAGAAGGAACTCTTGCCAAAGACAAGATATTTCAGTAAGGGGCTGATCACCAGCTCAGTGCTTGCATCTGATCGCATTTCTCAGTCACATTTGTAGCATGTGGTTTTCCGTAGAAGATTTTTAAAAGACGAACCCCCTCCTGAGCTCTGAAGTTATTTGAATTCTCAACAAAAGGAAGAACTCATTTCAGATGTGTTTCTTACACATCTTGCCCATATTTTCCTGTCTGTCTTTAATGTTTGATTCATTCTCTCTAGCTGGCCACCTGAGTGCAGTCTCCATGGTGCGTAAGTCCCGTTTCACGCACAGGAGCCTAGATACTCCTCAGGTTATTTCTGCTACAAAATGAGGTCCTCTGTCTGGAATGAGTCCTTCTGGAACACCAAATCTTGGAATTCTTTTTGTAAAAATTTGGCAAATTCTGGCTTTGTTGGTTTCCCACGGGAGTGGCCTGAGGTCACCATGAAAGGGTGTCAACCAGTACCAATAAAAATTTATGCCCGTTATGGTTTGGTAATTCAGAAAAATGACTTTGGCAGTATTCCTGGGATATAGATCCCCTTTTTACCTCTCCTGGAGTAGATCTCTTCTGAGCTTTAGGATTGTTTTGGCCCGTTTTTTGTAAACTTCAAAGCTTGCACAGCTATATACACTTGTCACATTTAATATCCACAAGCAGCTTTAGGGATCAGATTTGCAATGGATATGGGGCCTCTTAACTGCACAGTGGGGTTTTGTAGGCAAGGACAGTTGTATCTGTTATATCTGTAGAAACTTTGGGCTGTTGTATGTAAGCATTATGGAACTATCTTTCATTAGAAATGTTTCTTTTGTTTCTTTCTACACAAAGTGAAATGCATCCTCTGACTTTTCTAACTACGAGAGGAGAGTCAGTGACTGGTGGCTTTTGTGCTCTGATGGTGCTACACTGGTGTTCCTGCTCACTTGTGACCTTAATTCTGTCTTACAGGTGGAATGTGTTGGGACTGTGGACAGTGGCCTGAGTGCCATGAGCTGGAGCCCTGACCAAGAGCTTGTTTTGCTTGCGACAGGTAGTAACAGCTTGTAAGCTTCTGCCCTTTGGCGTGAAATTCTGTGATGGAATGTAAGGTACAGTTGATTTGAAGATACGAAAAGCAAGATATAAAGTTACAAAATTGGGACTAAGATGTAAGGAAGTGGAAAAACATCACCTGGTTAGGTTTTGTTTAATTATCATTGAAGTGCATTGGTGATCCAAGCTGAAGCTGTTCAGGTCCAAAAAGCGGAGTTTTATGGGGAACAGTGTTGCAGTGGAGGTATATTTTCCATGTTATCCCAAAATGTAAAGACTGTGTTCTGAGTCCTTTTGATTGCTTAATAACAAAAATTTTCTTGTCCTGTGGGAAGAAATAGAAACAGAATTGAAAGCTCACCTTTATTGACAAGGAGACGCAGATCTGTATTAAGTTTCAAGCAAAACAGCACTTGAGATGGGAAGGGAGCTCTGGTAATCTTTGATGTCTTTAATGATCCTGAAAGTAAACAAAAAACCCCAAACAACACATTTGAATGGAATTATTTTTTTAATTCCATGTTGTGCTCATTGCCTCTTTGTGTACCTCTAGTAGCTAGTCTTGTCTTCTTTCCTGCACTCTGCTTCTCTTTCCCTTCCTACCCCATAAGATGTTGATGCACCCCAGTAATTCCCTCAGAGCCTTCTCTTCAGAGAAGTCTGTTTTTTCTCAACGTCTCCCCATCTGTCTGATTCTCCAAGAATTTAGTAATCTGTGACCGTTTTCTGAACCCATTCCTCTATGACATTGCCTGCCTTGTATTGGTGAGCCCAGAACTGGAGCCAGTGCTCCAGAACTGTGTCACCAGTGCTGAGTAAAAAGATCACCTCCCTAAACCTACTGCCCGTGCAGCAGGGGCATGCTGATTATCCTTGCTCATGCCCCATAACGTCCATGTCATTTTTTGCCAAGCTCCTTTCCATCCACTTGGTCCCCACAACTGTCATAGCTCCTGATGTGCAGGACTTGGCTTTTCTCCTTGTTAAACTGTAAGTTTCCTGTCAGACTCTCTCTTCCACGTGCATCTATGTGGCAGCACAGCCTCCTGCTGTATTTGTCATTCCTCCCAGTTTTGTGCTATGTGCAAATTTGGCCAAGAATGTAGTCATTCAGGACACAAATGAAGATGTTAAGCATTAGCCCAAGGTCCAGCAGTGGCGATGTGCTACTAGTGATGGGCCTCAAGCTGGATTTTTTGCCATTAATGACAAGTTTCTGGACCTGGCAGTTTTCAGTCCATTGTCTACTAACCAATCTGTGCCATCTTTCTTGAGTTTTTGTCTGATGCTGTGGGAGACAGTGTCAAAAGCCTCAGGAGAGTCAAGATAAATGACATCACCTGATCTCCCCGTATCCAGAAGCCACTTACATGAGTTCAGCTTCATAAATCCACACTGACTGCCTTCTTCCTATCTTAAGTAAAAATGTTTAAGAAGTGCCAGGTACTTATTTTGAAAGTGGAAAGAAATAACTTTTTAAGAGTAGTCCAAGAAATATGTTTCTGAATACAGAGACTTTAAGGTGTCCTTTTCCAGTGTGAGATTTTCATTTTTGAAGGATGTGTTCTGTTCTGTGTTATATTACCGTTGGAAATGTTTCTGTGTTTGAGTCTACCACAGAGTAACAGGAAAATTGTGAGCATTTTTAAAAAACATCTACTGGAGAGTTCATTACCAGTTATCATATCTGGTATCTTCCCTGCAGGTCAGCAAACACTCATCATGATGACAAGAGATTTTGAACCAATTAGTGAGAAGCAAATCCACCAGGATGAGTTTGGGGAAGGTAAGAGATGCTTGAAGTAAGGTTGCTGAGGCTGGTTGCATTGGTGTGTCGTAAGCATGTATGAAGAGCAGGAGTGGAGTACTTAACAGAGCCAGCAAAGCATTTCACACTATGGAGGTGCTGTGGAGCTGGAAAGGAATGCCAATATGAAGTTGTCAGTGGAAATTCCAGCCATGTTTCAGAATTAAATCTGGATGGTTGGAGCAGATGGCATGGTGCTGTAGTTGTTTACCACCCTTTGCAAAGTAACTCTGTAAATCTTTGACCACGATGATTGTTTCTTCCTCAGGAAAGTTTATTACTGTTGGCTGGGGCAAAAAGGAGACACAGTTCCATGGATCAGAGGGAAAACAGGCAGCTCAGCGCAAGCAAACGGTACTGTGCTGGTTTTCTTGTGTTATGCTCATGCTCTCTATACCCTTTAGGAGGATGTGTATAGAAAGAGTTTCTGGTCTCTGATACCTTTCCAGGTAGTTTTTCCTACGTGCTCCTTCTGTTCCTATTGCCTGGAATTCAGCATTTTATCCTCCTTATAAATCAGAACAGCAACTGGAAGTACATAAGACTGGCTCGTATAGAGCTCAAAGCTGGATTTGCAAGATTTAGTGCTTTCAGATGTAAAGTCTGGCAGATTTTGCTGACTTTTGCTGTATTTTTTTTAATCAAATTGTTCATATGACCAAAATATCTGTATCAGTACTGCATCAGACCAAAACTACTGTATCAGTATTTCAGCTAAGGAGAAACAGTGATTTTTTTTTCTCCATGAAGTCAGAAATATAAGGAGTTGGGCTACTGACATTATTAGTCACGTGAAGCGATTCCTTGTATCTGCAGGTTTTAGGTCTTTGCTCCCTTGTCTGAAGCTTCTTAAAATGGTTGAGTAATTAATTCTTAACTTTGCAATTTTATGATTGCTTAATGGATTGACTTCATGTCGAGGCTCTTGAAGGAACAGGCTTGGCAATGCAAATACAAAGCCAGCAGTTGCCTTTGTAAGCTTTTGTGTAACTTCAGGAAGTATTACCTGCTTCATCCTGGGACGATGGCAAGCCTCGAGTGACATGGAGAGGAGATGGGCAGTTGGTTGCAGTGAGTGCTGTCTGTCCAGAGTCAGGTATGGGACCAAGTTTCATTGCACTAACAGCATTGCACTAAAGGGCTTTTGTGTGGAAATGTGACAAGGCAAGGATCAGCTATCATTCATGATCTCCCTGCCACTTAATATCATAAATTTGAGCTAATGAATTGTTCCTTCCTCTCTTTTGATCCCAAAGATAAGGAAGAAACATTTTGTGTACGTGATGTTTTGGAAACTTTTTAGATGTTCAGTTTCCAGTCCAGTGAGAGGCCAGGAGAGGTTACTAGTGAGCAGTTATTACTGGAACTTCTTTTTTCATCAGTTTAATGTCACTGCTCTCAGTAATATGTAAAAGGCTCCTAGTGCCACATGGGTCTGTTTGGCTGTTACGGCATTCACGGCAGTCCCTCATTGTAACAATTCAGCCTTGCATGCTCATGTTTAATTACTGGCAGTGTTTTTCCATAGGTTTTGCCATAAAGTCAAAGAGGTAACAAGCAGTGTTTTTTTAAGACCATAATTGTTATCTTCCATGATTAATATTACTGGGAAGTTTAAAGGCATTTGCTCAAATGCCAATTTGCTCAATTTGCAGTATTGAACTGTACGAAAGACCAGCTCTTCCACTAGTTTGGGTTTTAACCCTCAGTACTTCAGATTAGGCAGATTTAGCGTATATGAGACAATTTTAACATTTCACTGAGAGGGCTGGAGGCTGAAATGGCTACCACTAAGCTACATCAGACTGGAATTCCTATTTACTTGCCCAGAATTACTTGATTACAGTGGAAGAGCAGCCTGAGACACGAGAAGTTCTGATATGCTATTAGTTAAGAATCTCTTTGTATTATTTTCTTACACCCTTTTCTCCCTGCCTTCTCAACCTGTAGGTGCTCGAAAGGTTCGAGTATGGAACAGAGAGCTCATGCTGCAGTCAACAAGTGAGCCTATCTCAGGATTAGAGCAAGCACTGGCCTGGAAGTGAGTAGATGTCTGTGTGCAGGTAATGGAGTGCTTGTGTTTATTCTCTGGTCACATTCTTTGCTTAGCACTTATTTAATTCTCCTGTGTTAATTTTCCTAAAACTTTAGGAAGGTTTGATCCAGCATGTGGATCAGGAGGTCCCTTAAGCCCTGAAAAGGCTGATACTTGCACTGCAGTTTCTCTGTACTCAGTGTCAGATGTATAAACAGGAATATTACAGGGGCCTTTACCTGTACTGACATTTAGTTGCTCAACTGAAGATGTTAGGAGCTCTAGTCTATACTGCACCTGTAGCGTTGTCTGAACAGAGCTGTGCAAAAAGGTGCTCTGCTGCCCTTTTCTTGGTATCTTGTGTGAAAATTTTGTCTCTGGCTAAGGTGGTGTTTGAAGTGACAGCTGTGATTGTTTGAGCAACTGATTTTTGTTTTACTCATTTACTATTATTTTTTTTTTAAGACCCTCTGGAAACTTGATAACATCCACACAAGAAAAACCCAACAGACATGATGTGGTTTTCTTGGAGAAGAATGGACTTCTACACGGGGAGTTCACCCTTCCATTCCAGAAAGGGCAGGTCAAAGTAAGTGCTCTGTCTGGGCTTCTTTGATTAGACTGTAGTGAAAGGGAGAACTAGATCTTTTTCGCTATTCTTGGAAGAAGTTTTTAACCTCGCAGTTAGTGCAGTGGAAGAAAGGTGGTTTTTGCTTTTATGCCTGAAAACAGAGCAGAGAAGATGCAAAATCCTCTGCAGGCTGTGGTATAGAGATGAACAGGGGGGCTGCGCTCCTGATGCTTCTCTCATCTCTATACTTTCTATCAGGTAGATGTTCAGGGGTGCTTTTCTGGATGTCAACTTGTGTAGTACTGTAGGCAGATTATTTTTCAACATCAAGAACCGTGAAGAGAACTCTGAGTTCAGGTTTGGATTTTGTATCACCTCTTTAGCTGTGTAGAACTGCTGTGATGGGTTCTGCTTCGGGACTCTACTCTGATTGCCAGGAACTGTGTTAGTACATTAACATTTGCACCTCACATTGTTGAAAGGAAGAAATAACTGTTGGTCTTGCAAATCAGTCTGGAATGTACCCACACTCTGGAGCTGCAGAGTACCCAGTAAAAGCAATGCTTGTTTCTGCAGGTTAATGAACTGACTTGGAATGCAGATTCCACGATCTTGGCTGTATGGCTGGAAGAGCTGAAGACTGTGAACTCCAACCCAAACAGTTACGGTGAGACGACTCTGAAGCTCTAGATTTTTACACTTGCCTGCAAACTTGGCCAGAGTGGGTAGTCCTCTACAGGATTAGAGACTTCAGAGAGGCTTACTGAAAGCTTTGAGAACATTACAGCTCAGGAAGAGATGCTAGTTCAGCTTGAGCTTGAGGCACCTTCCAGATATTTGGAAGTGATATTAAATGAAATGTTTATGACACCTTCCTAAAACTATAGGTGCCTTCTCGTAGTGAGAAGATGGAGGAATTCCAACATCAATTCTTCTGAGCAAAATCTACGGTTAAGATCTTATTTTTCTGGGTGTTGTATGGCAGAGCACATAGACTAGAGGGTAAAGGTTGTTTTCACTGCAGTTTTTTCCAGCTGCACAAAAGAATGCTCGAGAGGATTTGAGATGTGTTTGAGGTAGTAGTCTCTGGTAACCATTTCTTTATCTGCAGTCCAACTGTGGACTACAGGGAACTATCACTGGTACCTGAAGCAAAGTCTGCATTTTGGCAACTTGGAGAAAAATAAGTTGGTGTCACTGCTGTGGGACTCAGTGTTTCCATATAGACTGCACATACTCTGCCAGGGTTGGCATTACCTCTTCTATGACTGGCACTGGACTACAGATCGTGGAATGGGAGAAAACAGCAAGCATGTGGCAAATGTGGCTGTCATTGATGGAGGTAAGCAGTGGGGTTGCTTTGCAGCTCAAGAAAGTTTGCAAGCTGTTGGTGTTTGTAGTAGTACTGCTACCTTCTGTTTGTGCAGTGCTTTTCACTGAGGGGAACATATGATGTTGGGGGCAGTTTCAGAGGTGGTTTAGTGGGATTACCTGCAAAGGGCACAGCTGTATTTTCATACAATCATAGGATGGTTTGGGTTGTAAGAGAACCTTCAGATCATAGTTACAGCCCCCCTTCTGCCTCAGGCAGGGACACCTCCCTCTAGACCAGGTTGCTCACAACACCATCCAGACTGGCCTTGAATGCATGCTGGGAGGGGGCATCCACAGCCTCCCTGGGCAACCTGTGCCAGCGTCTCACCACCCTCGTGGTAAAGAATTTTGTATTAATATCTAGTTTAAATCTGCACTCTTCCTGTTCAAAAACATTTCCCCTCATCCTGTCGCTGTGTACCCTTATAAAAAGTCCCTCACCAGCTTTCCTTTAGGCCCCATCAGGTACTGGGAGGCCGCTGTAAGGTCCCCTCCAGAGCCTTCTCCTCCAGGCTGAAGAGTTCCAACTCTCTCAGCCTGTCTTTGTAGCACTGTTAGTACACCAGTGTGTTGTTAGCACATTGGTGCATTGTTAGAACATCTCAGCCTGTCCGAGAGCATTGTTTCTGTATTCAGTAGGGAGCCCCAGTAACATTTGATTTGTATTACAGCTTGATTTCTTTCTCTTTTCTTCTGCAGCTAAAGTCCTTGTCACAGCATTCCAACATGCTGTAGTGCCTCCACCCATGTGCACCTATGAGCTGCAGCTCAAACAGGCTGTTAATCAGATTGCATTTCACACAGATCCCAAATGTAGTGGAGACATGGCTATCCTGGATGCTGATAACAAGATCTACGTGTACAGATACGGTGAGAGCATGTTGCACTGCCTTTTTAAAGGAAGCAATCTCTTTGAGAGTGGTGTAATGTTTGATGCTCTATGTGACAAGGGACAGTTGCTGTTATCTGTGAATTCTGTATTGTAGCATTATAAGGTAATTGTGTTCCACAGGGTAATCAGTAATTAATTGTTAATGAGGAGCAGGTGGTGGTTGTGCATATGGGTGTGGTATATTCTGACTTTCATAACTGCCTCTGACATCTGTTCTTCTCCATAAGAGTGAAGATGGAAGCAGCTCAGCTGGCAAGATGTAACTTCTGCTTTCTTCTGTGCTTACTTAGGTCAGAACTTGGTGAAGGACCCCACCGTCAGGTTAGGAGCTACAGGTGGAAATGGATTTAAAGCAAATGTGGAAATGCCACGTCTGGATAAAACATACAGGTAATACATAACTACTGCAACTGCAGTAGAGAGAAAAGGCTGTGTCTGGTTGGCTGGTTTAGAGGTCACAGCTGTGAAAGCTTTTGAAGAACTTGTCTGGTAACATGGCTTCATTGTACTTAGCCTGTGGCTTCAATTAGTGCTAAGGGTTACACAATGAAGTTGGTAGTTTATTCTGAGTCCTTTGACTGAGGTCAAATTGGTCTAATGGGAGCCGTGACAAATTGCAGAAGAGAGCAGTGTTCAACTGTAGTACTGAGATGGACCAGAAGAAGGACAAGGAGCAGGACAATAGACAAAGAAAAGCCCAAGTAAAACAACGCAATTGTAGAAGGGTTAATGGAAGGGAAGAGCATGGAGGGATTGAGATAGAGAAAGATCGAGTTTAAGGCAGAGGTGGAGAAAGAAAGTATCACCAATGATGGGCAGGAGGACCAAGAAATGGAGCAAGGAAGAGTGTGGCTGTGGAGCAGGGCAGGTGGCTATAGAGTGGGAGAAGTGGGCAGCCAGTAGGATAGAGGGATATAGTGAGAAACTCTGGGATGAGAAAGGGACAGAGACAGAGGGCAGAAAGGGACAGAAAGTGACACACGGTTTGGATTAGGCATCAGGAAAAATTTTGTTAGCATGAGGGTGATCAGAACACTTGGAAGAGCTTCCTAGATAAGTGGTCAATGCCCTGTGCCAGTCACTGTTCAAAATGCATTTAGATAAGGCCCATAGCAGAGGGGGCTGGAACTAGACGATCTTTAAGATCCCTTGCAACCCAAGCTGTTCAATAATGCCCTCACACTTCAGTTTTTCATTAGTCCAGAAATGGTCATGCGGTTGGGCTGGATGATACTTGGAGGTCCCTTCCAACTGAACTATTTTATTCTATTGTGATTTTTATTCTGTTGTAAGACCTCGGCCTTCTGCAGTGTGATTCTTGATGTTGCCTACTGAAATCAGGTTCTACCTGCTTCCCATCTCTTTTATTTCATGACAGAATTGATCTAGGCAGCAACACCAGTGAGGTGATGAATCCTCTGGGGCTCCGTTTTCTGACCTGGCTTCCAGATGACAGCTTCTTGGTGGTTGGTCAGGATCAGCAAGCTGCCCGGTCTGTCCTTCACCATCTCACTGCAGCACCTCCCATAACTGGAGCTGAAGAAGAGCACCTCAATTTACGGTACTAGAGATCTGTCAGTTATGGGTGAGATCTGAGAGTGCCTCTGGATGGGGTTTAGAGGAAATTAAGTCTCTTGTGTCCTGCAGGCTGTGGGGTGGGCTTGCCTGTCTTCCTGCAGGAGTTAAATACAGCTAATGAAACTGCCTATTATGCATGTAGTCCCAGTTCCCACAGCCAACTTGACAAGTGTGGTGTGCTAGCATGCCTGTGTCAGTAAGGGGATACCTCTGCTCCTTGTCTGAAGTCCAGGCTTTTGAACTTTGAGATGGAGTTTCTCTGTTCTACCCTTTATCCACCATTAGCACTGTCTACAGAGCACTGGTAGCCCTAGTTATTCCTGTCCTCTACTGCTGGGCTGTGTGCAGTCAGAGCAGAAAGAAAGGCAAACTGACACGTTTCTAGAGTCACTTTTCTTAACACTCACACAGCAAAGCAGGGTAATTTGCATATAAGCATGCTGTAAGTATGCAGACAGTGGCTAGCACTGTTAGGCAAATGCCTGTTGACTCAAGTTGTTGGTGCTGTTCTTTGCCCATCTCATCTGACATAGGTGTGAAAAGAGTAAAGAAGGAGGATGAAAGGATTTATATGAATAAGATGCAGATCTGTGCTGCAGATCTGGAAGTAAGGAGGGAGGGGCAGAGACTTGCCCTTTATATTAAGAAATGAATAGACTGCAAAGAGCTGCCTCTGAAAAGCAGGCCACGAACAGGTTGAGAGCTTGTGGGTAAAAATCTTGGACCAGACTGATAAAAGACGGTGGAGGTTGGGGTCTATTATGGGCCTCCATCAAGGGGAGTCTGCTGATTAGCTCTTGCTTCATCTACAAGAAGCATTGCGTTCACAGAATCTCATCCTTTTGGAGGATCTCAGCTGCCCTCTGGATGTCTGCTGGGAAAACAAGGTGGCAGGTTGTAAGCAATCCCATGCATTCCAGGGTCCTGAAGGAGCCTGGGGATTTAGTTACCAAGCCGCTCTGCATCGTATTCAGAAAGTCATGGCTGAAGTCCCCAGCGGCAGGATGAAGGGAAACGTCACTGCGAGTTCAAACAAAAGTAGGAAGGAAGACACAGGAAGCTACAGACCAGTGAGCCTCTCATCTGTGACTGGGAAGATAATGAGACAGGTTCTGGAAGCTATGTTAAAGCACATATAAGACATGGAGGTGATCTGAGACAGCCAGCACAGCTTAGCCAAAGGCAGTTTGTTGCTTGCCAGTTAGCTTGTGATAGTGTGGCAGCATCAGTGGACAAAGAAGAGAAACTGATATACCATCTGCCTGGAGTTCTGTGAGGCCTTTGTCATGGTTCCTCGCCACATCCTTACCTCTGAATTAGAATAATTTGAAGAGTTGATTATTCAGTGGACAAGGAATTGATTGGCTGTTTGTAGACACAGGGTTTTGGTCGACAGCTCAGTGAGTTGTGTCCCTCAGAGGTCCTTTTTGGGCCTGGGGCTCTTCAGTGTCTTATCAGTGACATGGAGAGTGCCACTGAGTGCACCCTCAGCAAGTTTGCTGACAGCACTAAGAACTCAGTGCTGCAAGTGATACAATAGAAGGAAGGGATGCCACCCAAAGGACCTGTATAAGCTTGAAAAGTAGGCCCACATGAACCTGAGGTTCAACAAAGCCAAGTGCAAGATATTACACCTGGTCAGGGCAGTCTGCCATGTGAGTGCAGACTGGAAGAAGAATTTGAGAGCAGCCCTTCAGAGAAGCTTGGAGGTCCTGCTGGGTGAAAAGCTTGACAGTGCATGCCTGCAGCACTGGAAGACCACCTGTGTCCTGGGCTTCATCAGAAGAGAGGTGGCCAGTTGGGCCAGGGAGGTGATTGTCCCCCCATTCATGCGACCCTGTAATAGCTCTACCTGCTTACTGCATCTGGGCCTGAACCCCCAGGGTAAGAAAAACATGGGACTGTTGGAGCTGGTCCAGAGAAGGGGCACTAAGGTGATCGTAGGACTAGGGCTCCTCTTCTACAAAGGAGGGCTGAGGGAGCTGGGCTTATTCAGCCTGGAGAAGGTAAAGCTCCAGGGAAACCTCATTCTGGCCTCCCAGTACTTCCAGCTTGTAAACAGGAAGGAAGTTGACATTTTACACGGGCAGATAGCGACAGAGCGAGAGAGGACAGTTTTAAATTAAAAGAGTAAAGATTTAATTAGATATTAGGAGAGAAGTTTTTTTTCTCAGAAGGTATTGAGTCCGTGGAACAGGTTGTCCAGAGAAGCTGTTACTCTGAATCCCCAGTTACTCTGACGTTCTGTGTCTTCATCTTCTTCCAGGTTGTCTCTGTCTGTGGATGGAGAAGTGATCACGCTGTGCTGCAGCCCGGTGACGAAAACTGTAGCTTTACAACTGGCTGATAGACAGATCCTGAAATATCTCTGGGGTAAGCTGAACTCTGTTAAGGTGCCTGGACTGAGGTACGGTTGTTAAAAATGTATTAAGAGGTTCAGTGACAATTTGACTTGCACTGACAATGGGTAGTTGATGCAGTATTTCATGTTCTCTCTGCTCATAGACATTGATGAAAATCAGTGATTTTTGAAACACACTTAACTGCTGCTGATAATGATAGCTTTGTGATTTGAAAAGCACATGACTGTTGTAGAGCCTCCAGCAGTGATGACTGACTGCCACCCCATTGGCACTTCACAGTATGTAGTGGAATAAAGGTGATGCAGAGCCCAAGAAGTTACCAGCATTGTTTCTGCTATTATCATGGACTTATGTCAGCATTCCTCTTCTCTCTGTTAGATACTGTGGCTTATTCCCAGATGTAGTTTTCTTGGAATTTATGATATGTGGTCGTAATGTCTAGATCTATGATTGATTGGAAAAATCTTTGCTCTTTAGAGGCTTCTTCTCCAGTTCTTGAACCCTGGCAGACTAGCAGTGGCTGTGCTGTCCAGTTCCCTCACCTTTGCATGCAGACTTCTATCACAAGGATTGGTGGTGAAGTAAGTAAGACTGAGCAGTTTGACGTCCTAAGTGAGCTGCTGTCTGCATCAGATATACACCATAACACTCAGCCAGTGGCCCAGTGGTGCTTCTCAACTGTGTTCTTTATGAGATGCTACACAGAGCTGAGAGTGTATATTTCCTTTTTTTCTAGAGCATTTCTGATGGTTTGCAGTTAAAAGCGAATCTTCTCTTTCTGTTAATATGATAAACAATGTCATTTAAGATCAAGAAATTTCATTTTTAAGATTTCCAGCAGTCGCTGCCACGCTTTTTATGAAATTAGCATTTTGCTCTCTTTTATCTGATGTTGTCATATTAGCAAATATGGCTGCTCTGTTTTACTGCAGATACTACTGTTGTTTCCTGTTAGTGATGACTTCTTGGTAGACATTCCTTAAGCTGTTGCAGCTAGCTGTTTTGCTGGTATTTTCAGGTTTTCTTTCCTTCAGTGAGTATCCAGGTGAAAGTTGTATGGAGTTGCTTTGTCCTCCTCTTCTATTCTCTATAATTTTGGACCAAAAGCTGCTGAAAAGAAAACACAAACTGAATGTTCTGGTGTGGCTTCTGCATGTTTTGTTACTGTGCTGTTTGTGTGACAGGGTAAACCAGGCTGGTTTCCATTTAAGAGTGTTTAGAAATACTTAGCTTTCAGTTATAGTGGTTGCATGATTTCCTTTCAATTCCTCTAGGTAATTCATGTGAGGTTCTTGATACTTAAATCCATTGGGAGCCAGTGTGGTGAAACTGGAGGTTGTGAGGCAGATACCTTATGCTTGTCATCCTTTTTGTTTACAGGAGATGATCTTGGGCCTCACAGATCGGTGTCGGCTTTTCGTTAATGATACTGAGGTACCAACATGTTTGCCTCTCTTCCGTCCCCCTTTTCTCTGCCAAAGATTTGTGCTGTTCTGCTTCAAACAGAAATAAAAGTAGTCATTTTTCTGCAGGTTGCATCCAACATCACCTCATTTGCGACATACAATGAGTTTTTGTTGGTGACGACCAACTCCCACACCTGTCAGTGCTTCTGTTTGAAGAACATGTCAGTGAAAGGTAAACGCCGCTTCTGCCTGCCTGCTCCGGGCAGCTCATGGCCATTGTCTTGGGACTGCAGTGTATCTCAATTTTTTGTATCCAAACCTGCTTATTTGGGTCACTCAGAGCAGCTACTTAACAGAGGTAGAGAGCTGTTCTTAAAAGTCTGTCAGATAGAAGGAGCACAGGGGACATTAAAAATCATGCACTCTTTCCAGGTGCAGGTTTTGTCTTAAAGCTGTTCTCCCTTTGTTCTATCCCTCACCTTCAGAGCCAAAAAACCCAAAACATTCTCTGTTCTTCAAAGGTGTATGGGTCCCAAAAAGGCGAGAATGGGTCCCAATATAAAGAGTTTCTGGTAGTATCTGACTGTGAAGGAGGTGAAGACCTCAGGAGAAGTATGATGACAGCTTACTGGTGCTATACAGTTTTCCCTGTTTCTCTCTGCATGCAGCATTAATGCTGGTGAGCAGAGGACATTTTTCCACTTCGTACAGCAGCCCTCAACCTGTCAGCAGCCATTCAGATTATCTTTGACTGAGCTAGTACAAGGTTGCAGAGCTCTGTACGAAAGCCTGACTAGGTAGCACTGTGCTGTGGTCTGCGTGGATGCTGATAACTGTGCTATCTTCAGCCCTTCAGGTTGGCCTGAGCAGTGTTGCAGCCCCCAACAACGAGACCTTGCGCAAGGTGGAGCGAGGATCACGTATCATCACTGTTGTACCTCAGGACACAAAGGTTGTACTTCAGGTCAGTGCTCTACTCGTGTCTGTTGAGGTCTCCTGTCTGTGTGTACTAAGGTTGTCTCAGCAGGGAGCTGGTCAGGCTGCAAATAATACACGTAGTACTGCAGGGCTGCTCTCCTGTTCTTCTCCAGCTCAGTGTCGATCTCCAGCTGCCTAGCTAGATAAGGAGTGGTTTTGAGCTTGGCTCTGGGAGTTAAGATTCAGTTCAGGCGACTGAGTGTGCATGAAGTGAGGAGTACTGTTCAAGTTCCAGTGGTGGAAGTGGTGTAATGGTATGTGTTATGGCCTCTCCTGTGAATCTCGGACCCGCTTCTTAAAAGGTCTCCATTACACTTGAAACTGGGTTTGGAGAGCTGTGCTCACTTACAAGAATCAGCACAAGCTCACAGAGAAGGATTTCATTCAAGTGTATCTCTAGAGGTCTGTAGTTTGACATCCTCTTTAATGTACCACTAACATGAAAGTTAGTTTCTTGCTATTGAGTGGAGTCCAATCTTCTGCGGAGGGAAAGTTTTTGAGCTGAATCATTTTTCAGGTATTTTTCCAGGTTCATTTGAGCTGTCCTTTGACGTGAAAAAATAGGCCTGTGTCACCTGCAAGTAGCAGCTGGCCTGCCCTCACTTTGCCTTTCATGTAGGCAGAGAAGCTACAAATAAATAAACGTGTGCCTCTTCTTTTGCTGTAGATGCCAAGAGGAAATCTGGAGACTGTTCACCATCGAGCTCTGGTTCTTGCCCAGATTCGAAAGTGGCTAGACAGGTAAATGGCACCAGTGTTCTCTGGTCTTCCCTAACCCATTCTGAGCTGTTGAGCAGCTGTCTGGCTGATCCTGTGCTGCAGGTTGGGCTACTCTGAAAATAACTGTCTTCATCACTAGGGGTGAAACAGTTTCTAGGATCACCAGCTACCAGTCTAGTTTTTGGCTGTACTGCCTTACGCTTCATCACTGAGGGGCTTGTTTGTTGGTGTGGGTGGGAGAGATCTTGCTTAGTTCCTTTCTCCAGATACCTTGATCATTTCATTATTTAGCTTGCTATTTTTTGTATTGCATTTGTTTAATCACTTTACATTCAAGTTTTCTGAAACAGAATTTTCCGTGAGTCCACGAGATTCAAATATACTTCTATAAGACAGGAATGACAGACCAATGCCTCTCTCACTTTCCCAGCGTGAGCTGCTGGTCTGTTTCACTGCAGAGGCTGGCAGTGAGCAGAACTGGCCTTGCACATTTTTTTCTGCAGAGCAATTTACATGGCTTATTGCCTCGGCTGTTGTTCCCTTCCAGTTGGCTCTGTGACTGCCTTTGGTCAGCTACCTCTGTTTGTGGGTGTTGTACCTACCCAGAATGTAAACTATCCCATTTGACTCTTCCCCTTAGGCTTATGTTCAGGGAAGCATTTCAGTGTATGAGGAAGCTGAGAATCAACCTCAATCTTCTCTATGACCACAATCCCAAGGCAAGTATACCCAGTTCTGTGGTGTTCTTTTTCACATTTGTCCAGACTGGTGGGATTCTTTCATGCTGAACGTTCGTAGAATCATAGAATGGCTTGGATTGGAAGGGACCTCAAGAACCATCAAGCTCCAACTCCCCTGCCTCATCCAGGGCCACCTCCATATCTGATACCAGACCAGGCTGCCCATTCTGATAAAGTCTTTGAACGTGCTCCTGTGAATGTACTTTTTCAGAATAACAGAAGGAATACTTTTGTTCATTTTCAGGTATTTCTGGAAAATATCGAAACCTTTATCAAGCAAATAGATTCTGTGAACTACATCAACTTGTTTTTCACAGAACTGAAGTGAGTATAGTTCTGCAAATGGAAGCTTACAAGTGATCGTTGGTGGTGGATTATTTCACCAAAATATTGGCAGCTCTTCAGTCTGAGTGGAATGATTCAGTCTGAAGTTTGGCATGCTGGGTCATAAAAATTAAAGTAAGATGAATAGTTTCAGTGTATCTTTTTGAGAATTCATATTTGCAGGCTGTCATTAGATTTTTCCAGTAACAGGTCAGGACACCGTCTGAGTGCTTTGGTTTCTCTTCTGTTTTGCTCTACCAGGGTAAACGTGAATAGAGAATGTTCTGTGCCTTCATAATGAGGAATAAGACAGCCTACTGGCTGTCAAGACAAGAGGCTTTAAAGCATTCACAGTTTCAGGGCTTTTCAAGCTTGTTGAAGTACATAATTGTTTGAGAGCTGGAGCTATCACTCGGCTACTCTGTTTTATTTTCAGTTTTGACCTGACCTTAAATCTTTGTCTGGAAGTAAAAGCGGATGGCTTAATTTTCAAAAGTGCTCTGTGCTCAGCATCTCCAGAGTGGATTTAGTAGAATACTCAGCCTCCTGAGTTCTGTAAACTGAGGTAGTTCTGACTAGTTGTTTTTCATTACCTCTCTTGGTTGAGAGTCAGTTCAGATGGATGAGAAGTGTTGGAGAGCTTTGTAATAATGTCGCATTTTGTGTCTGTGCTGAATGACTTGCACGCTATTTTGTTGAGCAGTTACCTTCTGCAGGCTTTAATGTTACTGTCTTTGCTCTGAGCTGGATTAGGAACCACACCAGTATTCACAGTGTATGTTTTTATGTAGAGATGAAGATTTCACCAAGACTATGTACCCATCTCTGAGCAGTAGCAGTAATGATCAACCACGTCAGCAACCTGAACAGAAAAAAGTGAACCTCATATGTGATGTGATGAGAGTTGCCATGGAGTGCATTGACCCTGAAAAGTGAGCATTTTCTTATTGTGGGTGAAGGGACGATTGGAGAGACTTCTTTTAAATCATTTACAGAAAAGGGAAGCTGTCCTTAAGATCAATCATTTTGATTTGGATCCCCTGAGGGGAACTCGTGCTCTGCAAAACTCATGTAGCCATACCTTTTGCTTTCCGAGGATGGTCTTCTGAAAAGCACTATGTACAGTAAATTCATCAGGTAGTAAAACATGTTTTCCCATAATTATTCAAGTAATAGAGGCAGGAGGCCTACAAGGGTTTTAAAAATAAACCCAATGTAGGAACACTCTGTGTAGTGTGGAGGATGGTAGATATGAGCAAGATTGTCCCCACAGACAATCATAGGACATCGTAGAATCATTAAGACCTCTAAGATCATCCAGTTCAGCCGTCCACCAACCACCAGTATTGCCCACAAAACCATGTCCCTAAATACCAAACCTTTTCCTTAAACACCTTTGCTTTAGGGAGCAGATGGGCCTTATGAAAAATCTCAGCTGTTCTGTCTGAGACTGAGCTATTTCTGTACATCTTCTGCTGTGTTTCGGCACGGTTACCTTTCTGTCACCACCTTTCTTGGATGAATCAAGCCTAGATGGAGTGGGAAAGTAGGATCATAGTGATGGTTAGTGAAGGAAAGTGTTAAACATGGATAGATTATGTGTGAAACACTGGATAGAGGAGCAACGGACAGCGGGTTGCTGCTGAACACTGAACTTTTAGGCAGTTTACGTCAAACAGTTTTGGTGAACAAACTATACCCTCAGCTAGGAGACCTAGCTGAAAACCTAGGAAACCTATTTTGAAATGGCACATGAGAAGCGTATCAAAGTGTAAATAAGTTCCAAAAAAGCTTTCCCTTCCTTTACAAGATAAGACCATTTTCATAACAAGATTTGATCTGGAAAATTGTGCCCAGCTACTGAACTTTCAGAGGGATGTTTTCTCTCCATTTATGTTGTCTGGCATGGGAAAAAAGCTTATTCTACTCAAAACACACCTTCAGTGTTGTGTTACGTTAAGGGAAACATGCTAAATTTAAAAACATCTGTGCATTCTGTTCTGTTACCTTTTCCTGCTTTCTTTGAGAAAGCTTAAAATACTGAGTAGTTTATTTTCAGAGAATGATTGGGGTTGGCAGGGGCCTATAAAGATTATCTAATCCAACCCCTCTGCTGTTGGGCAGGGGTATCCTTCACTGGATCCAGTTGCTTGAATCTCCATCTAACCTTTACTTCAATGTAAGCTAGACCTCACATAGGATATGCTGGAATTGGAACAAGCCATTTTTCTGCTGTCCCACTTTTTCATTTACTGCTTTTGTTTTCTTCAGATACTGCCTCTCCATACTGACAGCACACGTGAAGAAGAATCCTCCAGAATTGGAAACTGCTCTCCAGAAGGTTCATGATCTTCGAGGTGTTGTATCAAGAATCCAAAAGTGTTGAAAATGTGTGGAGTTTGCAGGAGCTTACATTGTTAGCATCGTTTACCTGAAAATTATTTTAGCATGGCTGTTTGTGGAGGCTGTCAGAAAACAAGTGTTTCTGAAACTGCCGTTAATGAAAGAGCAGTTTGTCAGCTAAAAATGTTGTATTTGCTCTTGGCTAATCCTTTCATGTAGGAGCAGCAAATAGGCCAGAGCTGTAGCTGTTCTCCAGTTCAGAACTCCATTTCTCCCAACATGAAGTAGGCATTTCCTGTTCTAGGTCCTAGGTACCTTAATCTGGCAGATTTTACTTTTCATTCTTTGCTCTTAATTGTGACTTGTCACTATTGCACATTTCAAAAGTTACTGTGCTTGGGTGGGTCCTTGAAGTTGCCTGGGAAAGCCTCTGCAAACAGCCAAGTAACGCTCTCCTGCAAGACAGAATGAGCCATTAATTTGATGGTCTATGCAGTTAAGTACATGCTATACACTGCTTCCCTGCCTTAGGGCATGCCTCCACTAATAATAATGAAATCTTATGCTTTATTCTCTTATTACAGAGAACATTTCTCCAAATGTTGGAGCTGTGAGTGCAGAGGAAGCACTGAAGTACCTGCTTTTCCTTGTGGATGTCAATGAATTGTATGATTATTCCCTGGGCACGTATGACTTTGATTTAGTCATCATGGTGGCAGAGAAGTCTCAAAAGGTCTTGGCTGATGGTTCCAGTTAACCATTTTTCTACATTCCCAAAGGTTCCTTGTAGCCTGTGAATCAGACCACACGTTTTGCTAGTTGTAGCTCTCTGGAAAGCAGCATTTCAGTCACATAGAAGTCCTGCACGTGTTTGGGATGATGCTAGGAGCATGGCATACCTTTGCCTCCATTATCACCTGTTGAAAGCATTTTAGGAAACTTGGTCATACTGGAGGTGAAACAGGGCTCTTTCAGAGCAGCATTGCCAAGGATTGTGATCTAAGGTGTTGTGGCTGCACGCATTTTGTTCCCAACTCTGTGCCCATTTCATTTTTACTTAGTTAGCAGTGGCTACAATGATGGAGTGCATCTTGCAGTGTGTGTAGTCTGAAGTCTTTTCCAGAGGGTCTTTACAGAGCTTTCCGAGGTTCCTACAGAGCCTGTTACCCACCAACTGAAACATCCTGCTCGTATTATCAGAAATGTACTTTTTATGACTTATGGAATGGAAGATACCAATCTATTTTAGCTGTAAATTTATACATGATAGTAGCTAAACGATTTTAGATGTGATACATATTGTATAGACAGACTTGAATTTTCATGGATTCATAGAATGGCCTGGGTTGAAAAGGACCATAATGATCATCCAGTTTCAACCCCCCTGCTATGGGCAAGGTCACCAACCACCAGACCAGGCTCCCCACAGCCACATGCAGCCTGGGCAATAATTTTTGGTTACTTCTGTAGTCCATGTGAGCTTGGTAATTTACTAAGACGTGTTCTTTAATGTGGCTTACACTTAAAGAAAAAGCCTTTTCTGGTGTATGATCACATAATTTCAAATATGGGACTGTCTACTGGTGAAGATGGTGATGCTCAAGGATCTTCTCTAACTGAATCACAGCTTTTATTCTTCACAGGACCCAAAAGAGTACTTACCCTTCTTAAATACTCTCCGGAAAATGGAAACCAATTATCAGCGATACACAATAGACAAATACTTGAAGAGATACACCAAAGCTCTGGGACATCTCAGCAAGTGTGGTAGGTGTTCTGCACATCAGCGTGTTAAGGAGATGTTCTGCAGTGCAGTGTTTTTCAGTTTGTAGTACCTGCAGGGGAAGAAAGAAGGATTGCACCAGGTCATCTCCTCTCCCGGTAATTCATGGTTAACTTATGCTCTGTGGTTTCTGTAGTGTAGCTTAAGGCAGGGAGAGAAGTGTCTACTGCCCTTTAGTCATGAAGCACAAGTCTTGTTTTGTTCTGGCTGTAGGTGGCATTTCCTCTGTTGATACTGTTGGCAGAAGTGAAGCAGACCTTAAGGAAGTGAATCCCGTGGGTTTACAGTGGTAGAAGAGGTGCATTTGTTGCTCTCATACCTAGGCTTGGGTTTGCTGCTCGTTACTGCAGTAACTGCTGGGGAGCTCTAAGAGGCATTGCTTTCTATTTTGTCCCTGTAAGAATTGTAGTATTTCTGCAGGTCCTGAACACTTCTCTGAATTTCTGAACTTGGTGAAGGATCAGAGTCTATATTGTGAAGCCTTGAAGCTGTATCCCTCCAGCACCCAGGAGTACAAGGTGTGTAAGCAGGTGACCCTGCAGTGTGCAGGTCTGTAATTCTCTCAGATGTGTTCACATATATCTCCAGCACCTTGAACGAGGGCAGAAATGAGACAACAGCTGCTTGCCTTCAAGTTCTGCAGGGTGCTTCAGTGTTGTCTGAGAGCTTTCTCCAACTTAATATAGGGAATTACCCTCAGCACTGAGCCTGCGAGATCTGGGCATCAAGAGGATGACTGTTATTTCTTTGATTCCATGACCAGGAGAGAACCTGGGCGTCTGATGTTTGCTGTGCTGTCTGTGCTATGCTGATCTTGGTGTTTGTGATACAGGATTTCTCTGTGACTCTGCAGGTTGTACTGAGACGTTTTGTTGTGTGTAGACATTTCTGGAGAGTGCTTAAGAGCTTGTAGTTCTTCTAGATAGACTATAGGGTCCATTGTTGATTTCAGTGCAGTTGAGGAACTGTAGCTCACTCAAAGCTACGGTAAAAATAAATGAATGCATTTAAATTAGTTTAATTTAGATTATGTGAATATAGAACAAACAAGTCTTTATAAAAGCAGTTGAAGTAAGAGGGGAGATGCAGAAACTGTCTATTTGCAACAAGGTGAGTGTGAAGAGGATTCTCCTGTTGAGGATGGCTCCGGTGGCTCTGGCCTGTTGGAGGCTTTCTTTATTCCTTCTGTATTCTTTCATTCAAATCCGTCATCCTCTTATTAACAGAGACTGTGAGCTTTGAGAAGACTAGGGAAGCTCCATCTATTGATTCTGAGCAGCCTGTGCAGGGCCTGCATTATCCCTTGTCTTTCACTCCTGGAGTGGTATAGTTTGGACAGATCTTTTCACAAGCTTCGCTCATCTGAGTAGGAAAGAAGGGGCTGATTTTCTGCAGCCTGTTGTATTGCCAGCTTGGAAAGTTAAGAACATTCTGGGGCCTGCTGCTTTAGCTGTGTGTGGAATTTCTGCGTATGCTGATCATCAACCCTCGGGCTGATACAAAGTTTGAAATGTTGGAACATTGTGCCTGGAGGTTCCTCAGAGAAGAGCAGAAAAGAACTTTGGTGTGATGGCCGCATAATTCTTACAGTGGAGGACTGCTGCTCACTCCACAGCTCATTTCTCACTTCTCTTTTGCCCCTGTCTTACAGGACATCAGCAGTGCGTTTGGGGAGCATTTGATTGAGAAGCAGCTTTATGAACAGGCTGCGCTGATACTTGCTCGGGCTGGCATCTTTGAAAAAGCACTGGACGCCTTTGTGAGCAGTGGCAGCTGGCAGCAAGCCCTGTGCATGGCCTCTCGGCTAGGTTACACAAAGGAGAAGCTTTCCAGCCTGGCACGGACCATGGCAGGTAGGCCTTGAGAAGATGGAAGCGTGCAAACCAAAACTGATTGTTCTTATTTCTGCTTCGTTGTGATTTTTGCTGAAAATCAGTGAAAACCTTAGTTTTCACCAGTGTTTTTCTTAAAGGCCTTGATTTCCAAGGGTTTGCATGATTGCACATTGCCTTTGTTTCTCACTGGTATCAAAAAATGCTGGGCACCCAGAAGTTGCTAAGCTAGGTGTGGCCTTGGTTGCCCCAGACTGACCGGTTCTTGCACTCTCATTGCAACCAGTTGTTGAAACCAAACCTTTTCCTTGGTTAGCCTCAGTAAATGGAGATTCCACAAAGTGTTGAACATGACTGAGGCCTTTGGACATCATTGACACAAGTACTGCATGATCACAGAGCTTGAAGGCTGTTGGATGATTCAGTTGTGCATCTTCGTGTTTGCTCCTTGACTCCTGCTGGTAGCCAGGACCAGCTGTTATTTGAAAAGCAATCTGTGTTCCTACTGCAGGGAAAAAAAAGAAAAAAAGTTTGCCTAAGAGTTTGTGCTCACTAGGAAACATCACCCTGTGTGCGTGAGATGTGTTGTGGACCTGGCATCTATTTCAGCAAGACCAGTAGAGCATCATCCTGACTGTAGCTTACTCAGAAGCAGAGTTTATTAAACATCCCCTAAACAGTGGCAATATGTGTCCTGGGAATGGTCTTCCAGATAAAGCTGTCTTGGATGAGCTTGCTTTGGTCAAGTTACTTCTTTTTTTCTGGCTCTGCATATCACTTTTCATCTTACACCGTAGCACAGAAGTCAGTAACAAAGCTGGTGCTGACCTTTAGGGACCTGGAAGACCTGAACCTCGCAGGTTTGGTGCTTCCTGTCTGTACCTCAGGGAGCAGCAGGCAATCTTCTCCCAGCACATAGCTAGTCTATGCAATATGCTGCAGCTTTCAGGAGAGATTTCCTGTTTACATCCTGCTTCCCTCCTCTTAGGGAGGTTTGCATCTCACACTGTTGGGGAGAAGTTCTTTAAGTGGCAGCGAGTGCACCAGCAATTTTACAAGCAACAGGCTGACAATGAGGCATCATGCAGCCCTTGTTTTATCAGGCAAATTAAGTAGGCATGTAAGCAGACTGAAAGCGCAGCAGTGAATGTAATGTTCTTTGCCTTCATTATTTCATATTAGTAGAAAATTCAGCTGCTCCTGAAAAACTGAACTCCACCACCTTTTCTTGTAGGAAAACTGGCTGAGCAGAGAAAGCATGCAGAGGCTGCCATGCTCCTGGAGCAGTACACTGAGGTAATGTAGTTACCTCTCATCTGTACCCCTCTTCCTCAGTTCTCCTGTGCCACGTTTGGCTCAGTGTATGCTGGTTATGGAACAATCCATGCCACAGGCCCCAGAGCAGATCCAGGTGGTACAGTGAGCAGGGGACGGGTGGGAAACCTGGCTCTGTTGCCAGGTTTTCTGTTGTGCTTTGGTATGAAAAGCTTTTGGTTCAGAGATCTGAAGCATGAGTGCTGGAATAGAGAAGGCTTAGTTCCAGAGGGACTTCTCCTTAGAAAGAGACTTGTATTTTTGATTTCAGCCTTATGTGATAATTTCAGGCTTCAGAGTACCTGTTGCAGCAGTGCTGTTCTGACCAGAACTGCTGAAAAGAGGTGTACCTCTGAGCAGATGCTACCTGAATGCGTGTTACTAGCAGCAGCAGCAGCACATGGTTGCTCTTCCTTTACAGGACTATGAAGAGGCTGTTATCCTACTCTTAGAAGGGGCTTTCTGGGAGGAGGCTTTAAGACTGGTAAGGCATTTCGTATCTCAAGAACAAGAAATATTGTTTGGATTGTAAGAAGCAGAAATACTTTTTTTAGCATGAAGGAACAGGGATGGAATCTGGGTTGTGTTTTTGAATAATACCTCCTTTCCATTTCCTGATCCAGATTCACAAGTATGATAGACTGGATATTTTGGAGACCAACTTCAAACCTGCCATAATAGAAGGTGAGTATGTGCAAGAATCTGAGACTTGCTTGTGTTTTGTTGTTGAAAAACATTTTTTACTGGGTCTGCAGAAAGCCACAGCACACTAATACTGGAAGCTCTGTGGAAGGATGCTTTGATTCCACCCTGATGCTGCCCAGTTAACTGACACAATTGTTCTATATCTTTATTCTCTCTTCAGTCCCAAAAGAATGATTAATCATTATTGGACGTTCTTTGTTCTCACACTATCAGCAGTGAGTTCTATGAATTGAGGAATTTTGTTTAGCTTGAGCCTAATTAATGTGAAGACATGTGGCCACAGAGCACTCTTACTGTATCAGAAACAGACTTCTGTTCCAGAGATGCTTGTCTGGCAAGTTAATTCATTCCATACACAGATGCATCTAAGTTGGTGACTTCTGTGCTACAAGCTTCAAATTTTTCCCACTCCAGTTATTCTACCAGCTTTGCTGCTGATCTCCAATGTTCTTGAAGGACTGTGCTCCTCCAGGCTCCTTGTGTGAAAATGCTCTTCTGACAAGAGAGACATTTCTTCTGCGTACAAATCCTTGTGTTCTTATCTTGGACCTGCTTTTTTCCATATTGTGCAGCTCAGAAAAGTCAGCTGATGTTCCTGGACTCTCAGAAAACAGCATTTCTTCGTCATAAGAGTCGCCTGCAAGTGGTCCGAGAGCTGAAGGAGAAGGCCTGTGAGAGCCTGCAGGGTTGGTATTGAAATGCATGTGGCTTTCTCCTGCATAAGTAAATGTGATTGTCTTTTCTTTGGTGTTTCTTGTGGTTCCTGTATACCCCTGTGCAGTTGTGCTCCTGTGTCTCTGGTGACTGTAGAAGTGGCATTTGTCTCGCCCACCACTCTCGCTGTGGTTCATTTGACCTCGTTCTTGCATAAAGGTGCCTTTATTTTCAGTACTACCTGTGTCACAGCTTTCCTGGGATAAAAAAGCTAAACGCTTCTGAAAGCTCTTCAAAATGAGACAGCATTGTCTCTGTAATGGCAGCTTACCTGTGTTAGATAGTGCTCAGCGCATCCTTTGTGCTAAGAATCTACTATGCACATTCACCTGCTAGCTTACACAGGCTTGGAGATATTTTCTAAAAGCAGAATGTTCTGTTCTGGTCCAGATCTGTTTCTCTGAGGCTGTCATTCTGATTGTGCTGTTTAATAATCACAGTCCCTGCCAGGGTGGAAGAGCAGTGCTCTCCATTTCTGTTTCTTCTTGTGGGCCGAGTCGTCTTCAGAGCCCTAAGGCTCCAGTGTGCCAGCAGGTAGAATGAATCTGCAAGGCTGCTTTTCCAGAAAGTACGTAGGTTCCCCAAGGAGAAAGTCTGGAATAACTGTGAGCTTTTCCCATACTGTGACAGTTGTTACTATGTTTTGCAGATTGTGAAGCGCCGTATTGCCCAGAATTTGACCTTCTGTCTGAAACCAGCAGTGTTGTGACACACAGCGACATGAGCAGCAGATACTCACACAGCAATTCAAGAATATCAGCGTAGGTTTCTGCCTTTAAATTAGATGGTGGCTGGTGTGGCATCAGCCTTTGTTTGGGAGGGCAGCTTACTCGTGTTTGGCATGCTCCTCGAGCAGCTGAATGTGTCTTGAAGCTGCTTTAATTACAGGCGTTTCTTGGTTATTTTAACTCTTACCAGGGGAGACGGGGCAGAAAATGCCAGAAGCTGGTAGTGCAGCAGGAGCAGAATGGCCAGCAGAGGAGCTGTGAGCACAGATTCTGCAGGAGCTGTCTGTAGGCAGCGGGAGTGCTGCCAGATAGCTGAATGTGGGATGCTTGGCGCAGGAAACGGGCGGCTGCTCAAACATTAACAGCTTGTGCAAAGGGCTTATTATCTTTGTCTTAAGTTTTGCATTTTTAGTAGTTAACAGAATTATGGAGTGGTTTGGATTAGAAGTAACCTGAAAGCCCACCATCTTGCCATGGGCAGAGTTTCCTCCCACCAGTTCAGGCTGCCCAGGCTGTCTGGCCTTGAACACCTCCTGGGATGGGGCATCCACAGCTGCTCTGGTCAGCCTGTGCCAGCACCTCACCACCCTAATTGGGGGTTGTTAGTCAATTTCATAACTATTCTATTTCCACAGTGGGTTTCTTTGTTGCTTTTGAGCACTTTTATGGTAAGCTGCAGGATCAGGCAGCTGTGATAATGACTTCTGAATTATCTGTCTGAAATGTGGAAAAGGTGCAGTTATGGAAAAAGTGGGCTTTCTGGGGACACTGGCTGTGGCTCAGATTAAACACGCAGAAAATACAACCTTAATTTCAGCTTATCTGTATCAGAGTGAGATGACGTATTGGGGCATTAAGTTACTGACTTGTGATAAGAAGTTTCTTTCCTGTAATAACGGATCAGGAGATGAACTGTATTAGCACACAGGTAGAGGAGATAGCAGAAATGAAAGTGTGCAAAGGTGAGTGCAGACTCTGACTCCAAATTGTTGGTGAAGAGAAGTTCAGCTGCTAGTGACTACTGACACACAGTTCAGCTTACGCTGTACTTGGACCAATGCTTGGACTTTGCTGGAACACAGAGGAGACAAGACTGTACAGCTTCTCAGCCCAGCTACTGAGTCATGTTTCAGACCAGCAAGTAAGTAGGTGGAGTATTTTTGAAAAGCCCGACACAGATCTATGAGCCTACAGGCAGCCCCTTCTTAAACTGATGAGTTTAGGAGTTGACTTTCCTTCAGACTGACCCTGTGCTGCGCACAGTAAAATCAAGCATCCTCCTTTCCTAGGCGATCCTCGAAGAACCGCCGCAAGGCTGAGCGCAAGAGATACAGCTTGAAAGAGGGCAGTCCTTTTGAAGACATGGCCCTGCTGGAAATCCTGGGGGAAAACGTCCGTGCCGTCGACTCTGTGAAGGGTATGGCATGGTGATTTTGGTCTGCTCTCTGACTTCAGAGCACAGCCGACTGGGCAGTGCGCTCCTCTCGTTTGTAATGGCTCTGCTGGGGAGAGGAGCTTACGGTACGTAAGCTGTCTGGGGTGGACTTTGATTTGGTTTATTGGCCTCTGCTGGGAGGTGCACCTAACAATGTGAGCTCTCCTTGTTTGGAAGTCTGGGAGCAGAGAAATGAGGACTTATCAGTGCCGGGACAGGATTGGCTCACATTTGTACGGAGGCACTGTAGTATGTGGGTAGGAGCAGAGAGCCAGTTGTGATTTGCAGCTCTTTCCTATGCCTTGATACCACAACAGTGCTGCTGTTCATTTAGCACACCTGTGTGAAGTGCCGTTGCTTGTTTCTGTTCCTTCTGCAGGAGACGTACACATCCTTCTGAAGCAGCTTGTGCTGTTTGGTTTTGATGAGCAGGCTGAGGGGCTGCAGCAATTCCTGGAAGAGGTTCTGCAGTTGATGGAGACCTCAATCCCAGAAATCTGGACTCCTGCCTTGCAGCAGAGTTCTCTCAACCCGGTCTGTTCTTGTTGTCATTACCTGTAATGTCTGCTGTACAATATCAAGTAATTGGTGGTGTTCTGTGTTCTCCAGTAAAGAGTACAGAATATTTCCCCTGCTTCCTAAGTCTGCCCTTTCCTACAGAGTTTAGGCAAATGTTCTGTGCAGTGCATTGGAGTACTGTACCTTCCAAATCAATATGCAGCATAAAACATATGACGGATACAGCTTCCTGTGGAACAGAGGAATACTGTTTTTTTTTCTAGCCCAAGCGGCTGAATTTTAGCACAAAATTTTATGTAATGGAGTAGTGGTTGTCCACTCTTCGTGTCATGAGATGAACAGCAAACAGATGGGTCATTGTAGTCTGAACCAGTGTATCATGAGGAGAGTACTGCATGCAGATGGGTTGTGCCACACTTGTGGGCTTCAGCTTCACACATAAGTAGAAAATCATGAGCATAGTCCTAGTTTCCTTACAAAGTAAAATATCCAAAATAGTTTTTGAGCATTCCAGGTGAACACAAATTATTCCCCAGTATCTTCTCTGTAACTGAGATTAATCTGCCCACTGACGGGCAGATTAAAACCACTGAATGTGATAAAATGCTGAGGCTCCCCAGTGAACTGTAAATGTTGCTGGTACATGCAATGAAAGTAATTCTGCCAATTCATGACACTTAAAGCACAGTAAAGAAGTACTGAGATGGAGATCCTGCACCTTGAGAAGTTGTCTCACAGCAGTTCTGTATTTCTGCCTCTCCTTTGGTTTTTCTGAGACATTAGTGGGCTTTGATCCCATATCTGTGATTGTTTTAAACTGTGAGGTCTCCCACAGCCACCTGCTTCCACTCTTGACAGTTTTCTGTGTAGGCATCTGTACTCTGGGCCTTGCTTTGTGCCCCTTTGAACTTGGGTTTTGCTTCTTCACAGGTCCTGGGACCCAATTCAACTGCAAACAGCATCATGGCTGCCTATCAGCAGAAGAGGGTGGTTGCTCCTGCTGTACAAGGTTGGTTCAGGCTCCTGGTTAGGTGTGGCTGTGAAGCACCATTGTGGCCAGCAGCATTGCAGTGTTCTTCATCTGTAGGAGTTCATTGCTGCATGTTATGGTGTCATCTTTTGGCCAGTGAGCAGCCTTCTTAATAAGGTTTTCTTTGCTATAGTGCGCTGTGTTAAAACTACTTCCTGAGTTGTGCTGCTCCTGATTTTCTGTGTGCTTAGCCTCTGCATATTGTGGGGAAACTGGAAGTCTCTTTTCATAGGGCTGTGTCAGATCATTCTGCTTGTACTTTATGAATTTATCTTTTTGCCTAATGTTGGCACCTAGGCCAGGTTCTGTACCAGGTGAGTCTATAGGATTTCATGGTACTTTGCCTCTTTGAAGCCCTTGTAGCTGATACAGTTTTAAAGCTGAGAGGGATGCCATTTGTTTTCCCTCTTTCCACCTAGTACTGGAACTGCCAGGAGAGAATCTAGCAGACCCCTGGCTGTGACCCACGCGCTGCTGCTTGGCTGGGCTGGCTCCTTTTAGGCACAGCCCACAGCTCTAGCAGGCTGTTGAGTGCAGCAGCACAGCAGAGATGTCCCAGCTGCTGCTGAATGAACCGAGTCCTGCTTTCTGTCACAAGCCGTTGCTCTTCATTCCAAATGATACCACTTGGCAGAGATGGGACTTGATTTGTCAAAGGGATCCATGTCTCCATGCAGGTCTGCTGGGCAGCGTGGGCTTCTTCAGCATGGGCTCGTGATGTTTGCTGAAAGGTGATGCTGTCTGAGACTTCTTGGTGTTCTTTGATGGAAAAGGAAGCAAGTTGACTAGATGACAGGTCCTGAGGAAACCATACTGCTCTGTTCTGACATTTGTCATCTTTGTCTTTCAGATTCAGAATTACTCATTGCACCAAAACTCAATAAAAATCTACAGTGGAAGCTACATCTTTTCCAGTAATGAAAAGTCAAGGAATCCCAATGGACTGTGAACTGTTACTTTTCATAATATACTTTCATTACACCTTTATTAAAACACTGTTGTCCTTGCATTCCTATTGCTCTTATGGCTGTGCAAGTGAATGATCCTTGCAACCGATGTAACTTTGACCCATAGTTTGTTTGTGAGGTAGGGCAGTAACAGGCTGTGTGGCTCTGAGCATTGCTGCCTAAATCCAACTTTTGCCACTGCTGTTCCCTCCCTTCTGGATGAAGCAAATCCCCCACTGCTCCATGGGTTCTGTTCTGTGCTGTCACTTCCTCCGTGGGTGGTGAAGGTGGGCCATATTTTAAGCTGTTCATCCTGATTCAGCTACCTCACCAGTAAGTCTTCTCTAATAGCAAACTGCTTTTGCTGAAGAAATAAGTTTTCTCTGCTGAAGTTGGTTGCTGGTAACACGAGGTTTTCACTGGAATCATTTTGTTGCATCAGCAGCCATCAGTGCCCTACTGATCTTGCAGCAGGGAGTTCGGGTGCACGAGGATGTGCGTAACAGTGGGGTTGGGTGTCAGCGCTGCGCACAGCGGGCAATGCAGCCCTGAGTATCTGCTTGAGGGCACTGGCAGCCAGCAGCCGTACCGTGCTGATCCTGCGTGTTGCTGCAGAACCATTTCAGATGAAAACTGGTGTCAATCCACACCCAGGTAGTTTTTACTGAAAAGTTCTGCGGTCTGACGGGAGAAGTAACAGCAGCAGTCCTGGGAGCAGAGCAAGGGGACAAGCTCAGCAGGCAAGATGCTGCTTCAGGAGGAAGCCTCCCTGGCCCTCCTTTCCCCTGGTTTTGGCCTAGCAGTCGTTCAGTTTGATGAGAGACTGCTGAAACAGTGCCAGCAGCAGCAAGGTGCTTCTGTCACTGACCTGCGAGCTGTATTCTTGCTACTTGACATTAGCACACCTCGAGCTGCAGGTTGTTATTTTCTCGGTGTGAGAACCCCATTGTGCTGAGGAGGCCCTAAAGGCTCGAACTGTACGTGTTGTGCTGGCCTGGTATTGTTGGGGAGTGGTGGTGGAGCAGTCCTTTGTCAGTGTTGCATAAAGCACTAGAGTTAATCTTACTTTCGTTGTCTCCAGGTCCATTTTCAAGCTATTTTATCGAGCCTATTTTCAAGTATTGTGATGAGGCTCTCTGAGCCTCTTTAAATAGCAAATGACATGAAAGGCTGCAGCGGACGGCAGGTTTTTTGATGGATTTGGGTTTTCCAATTTGTTAGACAAATCTGGTCCCAAATGAGACGTGGAAACAATCTCAGTGCAGCCTTTCAGTACTTGGAGGGCTCTTGCAAACAGGAGGAACACCAACTTGTATCGTGGTCCGATGGTGGTGGGACAAGGGGAAGGGTTTCAAACTGAAAGGGAGAAGAGCACTGTGAAGGGAAAAGAACATTGGGTATCAGAAGGAAATGCTCATTCAGGGGACTGCGAGGCACTGGCACAGCTACCCAGAGAAGCTGTGGACCCCCATCTCTGGAAGTGCTCAAGGCTGGGTGGGCCCTGGGCAGCCTGAGCTGCTGAGGGCTGCAACCTGTGCTGCAACCCTACCTCCAGCACGTGGTTGGAACTGAATTTTTCCTATTTGGAAAAAGAGGCGGTGAGGATGATGCAGTGCTCTCCAGTTCCAGCCCTGCAATTCAATTGCAGCACTGCCACTGCTTATTCCTGACCCTCTTACACCTGGTGCTAGGAACTGCTTAGGTCTTGCTCAGCCTGCTGTACTGTTCAGAATATTCCTTAGTAAGGAACTCAGGAAAAGGTAAAACTGGCATGATGAGGATCTGATGTACACTTCGGGTCCTTCAAAGTGTGTATTGCTTTTTATTTTTATTTTTTTGTGTGTCATGCTGGTGGTCAAAGCTGAAGGCCCTCTGGTTTTAGAGGTGTTCTCCCATTCAGGATAAAATCAGTTCAAATCTGACATCCTGGAGGAAGAGTGCTTGGTAGATCAGTGACACATTAACTCATCTCTGAGCTCCCTTCTTGTTTTTCTACCTCACCTGTCCTGAGCGAGCTCAGACAAAGGGGAACAGCTGGAGCCAGTGCCTTGACTGTGACTGAACTTCAGCTTCTGCTTCAGCAGCAGCCAGGACTTTCCCCTCCCCTGCACTTCTCCATTGAAGTTTCTTCTGCTTTCTTTGCAGTGCATCTCACTTTGAAATACGCTGTGGCCTAGCTTTACAGATACACTGAATTTTCTCTGCAGAGGCTCTTCCAAACAGATGCAGTCGAAATAATTACAGGAAAAATACAGATAATTAAAGAAATGTCCAGATATCTGACTAAATGTGCTTCTGTGGAAGCCTTATGATTACTAAGAATTCTGTCACCAATCTCCTTTACAGACAAAAAAGGCGGGCTGCCACAAACATGGCACAGCCACAACACACAGCCTGTATTGCAGCTGTAGCAAAGAGCAGAAGGCTACGCTCTTGAATTCCTACTGCTATGCATGAGCACTCTTCCACCTCTGGAACCAACCTCTTCCCTCCTCTGTGTCAAAAATGATCCCCATACTGACTTTTTTTTGGGTCGTGTTTTTTTCTCCTCGTGGGTTTTAAGCAGTCATGCTTTCTAAGTGAAGATGTGCTACTTCCAAGTGTTGTCAAGAACTAAGGAAAGCATGAGCATTGTTTGCAATCCGCACACAGCCAAACCCTCACTCTTACTCCCTTGCACCCTCCATGTCGCCACAGGAAGGTCTCTGTTCTCTTCCAGCAGCAAAGGGCTCACAGCTGGGCCCTTGGGTGCATGCAGCAACAGCACCGCACACAGACACAACAGCAAGGGACACGCTCCCTGAGAAATGCATTATCTACATCTGCAAAAAAGCTTTCTCCTTGTATAAAGAGGGGCTCTGGGCTTTTGTTGAAAGCCATTTCACCCAGAGGGTATCTTAACAGATCAAAGCTGTGCACAGAATGAATTTCAACCCTGCTGATTGGTTCTGGGCCCAGTAACAGATTTCCATTACTCGTGATCCACTGCCTGTCTGGGAGTTCACATCTTGACAACAATCAAAGCACAAAGACTCACCAAAACCCACCGCAGCACTGCAGCGTGCTGCCAGTTCTTTACTGGGCTCAAAATAATCATTGCTTCTTCCCCTCTGCTGAAACCTGGGTGCAGAACCTCCGCAGTTCTGAACTGAAATGAATCCGTCCATCCAAACAAAGCACTTCTTCCAGACTTCCATTCACACACAGAACAGTGGGGCAGTGTCACAACAGAGCTGCAAACACCTTTGATTTCAGAAGTCGTTTTATTTTATTCTGTTTGTCTAAGCTCTGACAGTGTTAATGTGCTGCTGTGAATACATCGTGTTTTCCCATATCCCAACTAACAAAAGTCCTATGTGTCCCCTCACACCCTGAGGTCTTTGTGTTAACCTGAAACGTGAGCACATGGGATGCCAGATGATTTTCTGGTCGTCATTTTGTCCGATGTTTCTTGAGATGTTCCTTTAGCTGCGGGATAGTGGACAGCTGTTGTTTGCAGAGATGGCATCTGAGAGGCAATTTGAGAAGTTCAGAGGCCTGGTCATTCACCGTTACTTTTCCCTTGCTTCGTACCATCTCTATCACATCTGAAATGAAATCAGACAGGCGCTACTGGGATGGTGAAGCACTGAGATGTGTGGCACTACCAAACCCACACGCTGCTCAGCACACACTGCACGTCATTACTGCGTTTCTATTTCAACCAACCACACAATGTGGCTGACTTCTACTGAGCGCTGCTCCTCAATATCTGAACTCACATAAAACCTTTCACTTATTTCACTAGAATTTTTGGCTCACGCCTTTTCTAGGGAAAAAAGCTCAAAAGTCAGAACCCACAAACACAATTATGTTATGAAACACCTTTTCTAATAATTACCTTCAGAGTTCAGGAAGTATTCTGTGGTAAAGGAGTTCCAATGCTTTTTGGTTTTCAGAGCAGGAGAATCAAAATCTTGGCTGATTACGTGCAAATGCAGCTGACTACAACAGACCAGCAGATAAGACACAAAAGAAGTTAAAACACGAAGTTCTCTAGCAGTGGTATCGGTTGCAAACACGACCGGAAAGAGGCAGACTGCCAGCCCCGCGGCTCACAGGGCCGGGGTGGAAGGCGCCCCACGCCCCTCAGCGGCCGCGCAGCCCCACAGCCCTCTTGCTGTGCGCGAGGGCAAAAGCGCTGTGCTCCAGGTGAGGCTCGAACTCACAACCTCGGCATTGCTCGGCTTCAGTACTGCTGTATAAGTACCGCGCGCTAACCGATTGCGCCACTGGAGCCAGCCGGCGCAGCAGCACCTGCGGGACCCAGAGCCAAACCCGAGCGCCTGCAGGGCTGGCGCTGAAGCTGCGGGCGCCCGGAAGGCGGGCTGCGCGCCCCGCGGCTCCCCCAGGGCCCACCTACCTCATGCTGGGAACGGCGTGGTAACCCAGCCGGAACTGCGGGCTCTCTTCGGCGGGACACCGCTGAATCATTTTCTGCCCGACTGCATGCATGTGTTCCAGGAGTCCAAGGTGCTCTCTGGTGACTGATTTGAGGCTTGAGATGGAGTCCCACGGTAAAATAAGCCAGTGGTAACGTGCTTTGGGATATTTATCCTTGATGACTACAGCCTTCTCATCCTTATAAACCTAGTAAAACAAGACACTTGATTCTTTACTGAACTTCAATGTCCTGCCCCGATACGCACTGCATGTTCCGAGCTCTGAGGTGCCATCCATCTGCACACCCCATCACGGCTGCAAAAGTCCTCGAGCACAAGTCTGTGTTACTAGTGGGACCATGACTGCCAGGTAGAAGAGCTAGGAAAAGTCTCCACACAGGAGAAATAGTGAGCAGCAGGAGTTTCCCTTCCTACCCTTGGCTGGAACTGTGCAGTCCAGTCTGTGTCCAGTGTGTGCTCCTCTGCCACACCAAGCATCCAGCAGCTAAAGGAGGTGTTCTAGAGTTTTTCTTTAAGGCAAAAGCCTTCTATTCCTGTTCAGCAAGAAATACGTTCACCATCGCCACAAGACAACATGAACTCTCCAGAAAATAACCTAGACTCATGACCTGTGTGGTCGAGGACCCTTCCCCCACCGGGCCGCACCTAAGCTTCGTGGGCACTGCAGTGGCAGTGATGGCACTGCTCTCAATGCAGAGCACCTCGGCTGGACTCCCTGTGGTGGAACAAAGCCTCCGAGGTGCAGCACAACACTCAGCACTGCACTCCTCCTCCAGCATTTCAAAGCCAAGGATCAAGGCTAATTAAGCACATGCTACTCAAGATGCTACTTTTAAACATCATTCACATAAAGAAGAGGCCTCTGTCTCTGTAGCCCTCCTTCCCCTTGACCTTCTTTTCCTCTTTTTTTCCGCCCTGTGTGTATCACCCAGGTGATACAGTTAATCAAGAGAAACAGTACCAAGGCATGCAGAGGGCAGGGCAGCACGCCTGCCTGTGGCAATAAAGAGGTGTCAGCTTCTGAAGTGCCCTCTGCTCTGACAGCAGCAGTAAGAGGTGAACAATGTCTTTGCCATCCTTGCTAATTCTTTTTGCATGTGTATACGCAGAGCTGATCAGTTTTGCTCTACAGGAAGGAAGGTTAAATCTGTATCAGTACACAGATCATTACGCTGACCTTCAGCAGCAAGTCCATATCATATTTTGATGCACTTTGGTCTCTGCATGTGCAAACAGAACCGAGACAATTGTGAGGAGGTGCTTCCAGAAAAAGCGTTTTGTCAATTCTTTAAGGTATGCCTAAGAAGCAAAGGTGGGAGGGCTGTTGTTTATATATTTCATCCTGAACCACAAATAACAAAGCTAACAGTAAGCCACAGCTACTGTGTTCCAACATTCAAGTAACAGCTTTAAGAACAGCATATCTTCTGGGTCAAGAAAACACTGTCTTCTTAAGTGCTACAGGAACCTCTACTGAAAGAGTGAAGGTTGAGCTTTAAAACGTAAGGAAGTACTTTGACAGCTTTATCATTCCTGATAGACTCATTTGAAACTGCTGACAGACACCTGAATTATTAAAAAAAAAATGAAGAAGAAAAAAAAAACAAAATAAGAATTTGGGACATTCTGATGGGTGATGAGTGAATGAAATTATTCTCAGCCCACAGATGACAATCTCTTGGGGGAGCCCACTGTGCCTGCAGAGCCCTCACCTTTGGAAACCGTCTCAGCTAAAACACACAATGGTCAGACTGGCCCCAAAACTCAAAGAAAAGCATGATACAGACAGAGGAAAGCAAAGAAAAGAGAGCCTTCTATAGAAGGCTAGAAGGAGGCACCTAGGAAACTCCTGCAGTCACGATGAAATGGGGTAAAGAGCCAGAGGTCACATCCTGTCAGCTGCTGCCCAGGTGTCGCCCAGTTGAAGCTCACTGCAAACGATGAAGCTGCACCACACTTGGAAATACAACGGTGCTGACTGCCAGAAAACAGGAATCTCAGCTTCAAACCACAGCCTTGTTCTAATTGGTTTCCATGCTGAAGTGGCCCTGTTGTGTAGCTGCTCTCCCTGCAACCTTTTTAAAACACTGGACAAATCTGACAGGGTCAGGAGCTCCAAGGTAAGGAAGCTCTGACACTGCACAAAATCAGCACAGTAGAGACTCCCAAATTCTATCAGATGCAGCTCTTGTGCAGTAATCCCCCAGTTATCACATTGTTAGTGTAAACTGCTGAAGGAAAGAAGAATGCTCATTGTCCCAGACAAGAAGTACTGTGAAGTACGTGTGTACTGTGCTCACCTGCACTTTGGGATCTTGCATGGCACTCTTCAGACCTTGACTCCAGTGTCCCAAATGTTCCTAAAACATGGAAAGAAGAAAAAAAAAAAAAAAAACAAAATTCTGTAAGAGAATTAAGAATCTAATTATGCATTTTAAAACATTTTGTCACAAACTTCCATTATAACTAGAGTGATACCACGTGAATGACAGGTGAATCGTTTCCCCTCTATGAAAACCAACACAACCCTCCATCCAATTGACCCACAAAGCTACTCTTGTACACTCTAACCTGGGACATTTTAAGCTGCAAATTTAACAACAGAGAGCTCTGGATCTGCTTGGGTTTATTAAGTCGCATGCATACGTTACAGCACAGACCTTGATTACCAATGATGACAGACCATCTTACTACAAGATCTGCTGCTTCATGCATCACAAGGGCCAGAGGAGGTGCAAGGGTCACCATTTACTGTCTCATCACACGTTGCTCTGCACAGAACAAAGAAGCACTGTCGTGGTGCCTGGCCCTACTCTGGGAGCGTTTCTTCCTCCATACTGTGCAAGATAGAGTGGCTCGTAAAGAAAAGTACCAGAGAATCAAGTCAGAATTAGCAGATTACTTCTTAACTTTGTTACCAACTCCCAGAGTGCACATTTTAGAAATGCACAGTATTTCATCTGTTCACAGCACTTCACAGGCATTGCCAACGATGGTCTTCGTGACACTCTTACAAAGCAAGACATTCAAATGTTATTCCAGTACTGACAGGGAAATGCTGAATAGCCACCTTTCTCTGATCACAGCACCCTGAATCTGATCCAATATAATCAGCATGAGGTCAGCAGTGCTGGAAGTGGGCAGCCCACCAGAATCTGAGATTTGGTCCTGCGTTCCTACTAAAAAGTCTAAAAAGTCTTATACATTTTGCCCATGTCAGCAGGGCTAAAAGCTGCCTTTCAAAAGACTGTGGCTGGCAACGTGAACATAAATATGGTTCTACCTTAGTAAATGACCCAAACAGCAGGGGAAAAAAAAAAAAAGGAAAAGAAAAAGAAAAGAAAAAAGGTCAAGATGTTCCATTTTCTGTGCATAAGCTATTTAGATAACTGCTGCTCTACTTCTAAGAGCAGATCTCATCTCAAGAGCCTGCACACCGTGCAACTCCAGCTAAGCGGTGCTCAGCGGAGCTCTGCTCTTCTACAAGAAACTGCGACAGGAACCAGAGATTGAGGCTTCATTTGCCGAGGCCAGCTCGTTACTTCAGCACTCTGCAGCTCAGGCTGACATGGGATCCAGGCTGTGCTCTCAGGAGCCATGCACATCAGGAGCAGACCTTTGTGTGTGACAACGCGTGCTCTGCGCACTCCTAGGACCAGGTTCAGCACAGAAGTTCCCCACAGGTAGCACCTACAGCAGGAGAGATGAAAGCCCTCTCATGGAGGAGACAACGCCGGGAGAAAGAGCAGAAGTACTGCTAGCAAGACACTTGCCTTTCTGCTCATTGTCCCTTCGTGTGCACATACACTGCTCTTGCTTGGCCCGAGGCCTGCAGAACTGCTTTGTGTATCCGCCACCTCCATCTTCTTTGCCTTTCTGGGCACATCTTCTATTTCGTCGTTCTCATAGGAGTCTTCACATGGCCTCTTTTCAGGTTGTGTTTTCTCTTCTGCTTCTGTAACAGTTCCCTCTGATTCTTCACCAAATTGCACCACGAAGGGGTAAAGTTTATTCACAAGATGCAGAACTTGGCCTGGCCTCATTTTCACCTCTTCATCCTTGCCAATATCCACTAAGTCGACACTAGTTGGGTTGACTCCTATCTTTGGTAGAGAGAAAAATAACTTTAAAAGTTGATGTTGTAACTGAAATCACTGGCAGCTACTGGTCAGCTGCCCCCCACCATCACCATGCTGTAAAGCTAACGTGCTTGGCTTTCACTCTGCCCCTGTCCCATTCTGGGAAGATTGGCAGCACCTGGCAATGACCAGCCCTTAAGACACAAACCACAGGTTTACCAACTATCACTTCTGGAAAAAAAAACAGCAGTTTTAACAAATTATTTAAATCCAGCAATCCCCAGAAAGCTTCCTGATTTCAAATTATTGCCTATTTATTCTCTTTTTTATCACAGTTGCTTTCTATCCAGCACTACTGAATGCTGTCCCACCAACACAGCAGCATTCAAATACATAAGTCTGCACTTGCAGCTCATTTTAAGAGATGTGTGTTTGGGATCACAGCAGCTGGTTCCTGTTTAACCACAGCACACTTGCAGCACGCTCCCTCCTGTGCAATGAAAACAGAAACTAGAAAATAAGTTTACTTGAGCTCCCAGACCCCTGCTGCGCTTTCACCTCTCATTTCACCATTTTATGGACCTATGCAACTCAAAATGGATTTTCCACGCAAAACAGTGTTTTAAAGACTTAAAAGCTACTGATGTTTAGCTGGTAATGAAAAAGCAATACCTGATAACACAACGTGGCAGGGGCAACCTGCATGGGCCAATCAAACAGATTTTGTCTGATGATGTGGACCATCCTAGGAAAGCAGTCCTTGCCTTCAGCTAAATGCTTCTGGCTCGTGTTTATATATAAAATAAGTTTTAGAAGCCAGTTATTGCTTCCCACTGATAAACTCTGTTGCGTTTCTTTAACCCTGTCTGTCAGATACCTGCTCTTCACAGAACAGCACCACGTCTCTCATCACCTCACCTTCAATCTGATGGAGCACCCGCCTGACCCCAGCCACAACCTCCTCGTCCTACAGCGCCACAGTTTCACCCAAACAAGGCACATTTCACTGCCCAACGTGCTGTTTAACCACTGATTGTTGGAACACCATATTGGGAAGCAACTCAAGAGCTGGCAGTGCAGGCAAATACCCGCTGCCAGAAAGTACTCGAGGCTCTGAAACAGCAGTAACACTGCATTCAAAAGGTGGTGGAGACTGACTTTGGTGAAACGGTGAGATTTCTGCAGGATTCACCAGAGAACAGAGGGGGCCCAGCATTCACTGAGGGCTGGCAGACATTTTGATGGAAGATCAGAAAACAATACAGAACAAACTGCTGTGTTACCCATGTGGATGCTGGTGCTGTGAGGATGTCCATGTGCACCCACACCAGAGGCAAGAACGTTTTCCCTTCACATTATCTCAGGCATACTGCTCGTTGTCAGTAAGAGCAGACCCAATCCATCCTGTTAATAACATGTGAACACCTTCTATGCTGCCTCACATCCCACCCCTCCCAGAAGTGACAAGGCCTTTGGCTCAGTTAGTCATCAAGGCAAAATCCCTCTATGTCAGCCCAGTTCCTTCAATACAGAACCACTGTGACTTCAAATGAAGGGCTGTGTTGACTTTAGGAACGGAACACTAACGACCAGAAGGAAGGTCAGTCAGTTTAGGGGAAGAACCTGAAGGCCTCCAGATCTCAGAGCCTGGAAGAAGTGCATGATGAGGATCTACAGTGCTGCTCACTGATGCTGCGGGACAGCAGGACAGATGGAGGCCGTGCATTCCTGCGCTGAGATACACAAATGGAAAACAGATCCCTTCTGAGGACTGTTTGGCAGCTCCAGGACCTCCATAATCTGGGATGAGAGCTGACATTTCCACTATTTGTGGAGTTCCAAGTGCAATATGCCAATAAATACCAGAAACACTGAAAAGCTGCTTAAAAACATACCTGCTTAACTGTGACATACCCCTTGTTACAGTCTGCTTTCAACAGAACTGAAAAGAGAGAACAAACAGTTATGAAAGACCGTGAAGAGAAAGGATGGATATCTGCCTGCCCAGTCCTTGTGGAAACACTCATGCACCTCCAGCTCCTGCTGCCCTTTGCTCTGTGAATGTACCAAAAGAAGAGCTCTGCTTGCACAGAATCACAGAATGGCCAGGGCTGGAAGGACCTCAAGGATCACGAAGCCCCAACCCCCCGCCACAGGCAGGGCCACCAACCTCCCCATTTCACAGCAGCCCAGGCTGCCCAGGGCCCCATCCAACCTGGCCTCCAACACCTCCAGGGTTGGACGCGGCATCACAGCCTCTCTGGGCAGCTGTTCCAGCACCTCACCACTCTCACAGCACACAACTTCCCCCTGATATCCAACCTCCATCTGCCCTCCCTCAAATTCAAACCATTTCCCCTTGTCCTGCTGTAATCTCCCCTTTCCAAGAGCTGACTCCCCTCCTGTTTGTAGGCTCCCTTTAGGTACTGCAGGCTGCCATGAGGTCACCCCGCAGCCTTCTTTTCTCCAGGCTGAACAAGCCCAGCTCCCTCAGCCTGTCTTTGTAGGGGAGGTGCTGCAGCCCCTGATCATCTTTGTGGCTCCTCTGAACCCTCTCCAACAGCTCCCTGATATTTCTGATATTGGGGGCTCCAGACCTGGACGCAGTGCTGCAGACAGGGCCTCACATGGGCAGAGTAGTGGAGCCTTATTGACGGAACCCTTCCCCTACCCGCACAGCCGTGCGGCGCGGCCTTACCTTGCTGTCGCGAGCACCTCCTGTCGGCGATACGGGTTCGCGGCCCGCGGCCCAGCAGCACGGCGGCCATGTGCGGCAGCGGCACGCGCAGCCCGTGCTCCTCTGTCCCCACCAGCCAGCAGGCACGCATCGCCGCGCTGCGGGGACAAACAGACAGCGCGTTACCGGGACGCGACGGGACGGGACGGACAGACGGACGGGACGCGCCGCTCCCCGCGCAGGGCAGGCTCCATCCCCATGGCAACGCGGAGATTAAGGCGCGCGAGCCCCAACTCGCCACCAGCCTAACGTCGCACCAATCAGCTCGGCGGAACTGCCTCACGTGAGGCGGAGGCACGCGCGCTCCCGTCCCGAGCTCCTCGGCCCCGCGCAAGCGCAGTTGAGCCCCGTGGGCGCAAGCCTGGCTGAGGGGACGGCCGAAAGGCGGGCGGGGCCGAGGCCGGTGGCGCTCATTGGCTCGGCTCGCTCCGCCTCCTTCTCCTATTGGCTGCTTCCCCCCTCGAAGCGGCTTCCGGGGCGGGGCGGCGCCGTCTCAATAGTCTCTACACGGGACCGGCTCCGAACTTTCCAGAAAAGTCGGGAGCGGAGAGCAGCTCGGCAGAGTCCTGCGGACAGCGGGAGCCGTGCGGAGCTGCCCACAGACACTGCCGCTACCATGGTGAAGGAGACCACGTACTACGATGTGCTGGGCGTCAGCCCCAACGCCTCGGCTGAGGAGCTGAAGAAGGCGTACCGCAAGCTGGCGCTGAAATACCACCCCGATAAGAACCCCAACGAGGGCGAGAAGGTGAGCGGGAGGCGGCGGGAAGCGGGAGGCGGGAAGCGGGTCGCTGAGGCGCTTGTATCCGCTGCAGTTCAAACAGATCTCCCAGGCGTACGAGGTGCTGTCCGACCCCAAGAAGAGGGATCTGTACGACAAGGGCGGAGAGCAGGCCATCAAGGAGGGCGGCTCGGGCGGCGGCTTCGGCTCTCCCATGGATATCTTCGACATGTTCTTCGGCGGCGGAGGGAGGATGCAGAGAGAGAGGCGAGGTAAGAGCGGCTGTGCTGCCGGCAGGCTTTTCCTGTGGGGCTGCGGGAGGCCGTTCGCCGCGCATTGTGGGCTGGGCGGTGTGCGGCTTTGTGAGCTTCCCCGGCGATCCGGTCTGTGCAGACGGAGCGAAGCGCCGTCCCAGCCCCAGCGTGCGCTCTGTGAAGCCGTGCTTTGTGTTGAGTGGGAAACGTGGGGGTAACGAGCCTTAAAATACGTGCTGAGAAAGATGCCGCCATAGCGAAATGGAAGCTGGTCTTCCATTGTGGACGGCTGTATCTAAATAAGATAGCCGAGTTACTTCGGCTCTGGGAAACCTTCCTGTGGGATTCACTTCACCGGAGCAGCTTTGCTCGATCCTGTTAAAGTGCTGCTCAAAAATTAAAGCCTAGAGGTATCAGCCTTTCCTCGCGCTACTAAACTGCTTAAAAGCAGCACTGGCCGCAGCACTTCTTTTCCTAAGGAAATTTAAAGGTCCGTGTCAAAGTATTGTTGGTAAGCTGGAACTTGCTATGCTTCTCTAAGCTGGTTCCTTTATTCCTAAAATTCTCATTAATTCCTGATTGTAAAAGTGTAGTTGCTCACAGTTACTCGGTTTAGTTTCCAGAAGTCTCCTCATGAGAGGGGAAAACACCTAACTGGCTTAAGATTGTGCCTCCCACTTCCTTGTAGCAGAATTGCAGTTAAACCAGAAGTTTCAAATCTGGAACTTAAATGTAGCCTTTCATGTTTTTGTTACGCATATTGTGTGTTCTCTCAGAGGTAAGTCAGATTTCTTCTGGTAGAGGTACTGATGCCTTTAGAATCTTTACCTAACTACAACACAGCTGGGAAACTGACCAGTACAAGTAATTAGAGAACTATGTTGATACACGATGTTAAAGCCTACAGAAGCTTGTTTCGTCGTGGTTTGGAAAACTCAGGCTGACTTTGAGTCCAGGCTTACAAGCTTAAGTTAAATGCTTTCTTTCACAGGCAAAAATGTGGTCCACCAGTTATCAGTGAGTTTAGAAGATATGTACAATGGTGCAACAAGAAAACTTGCGCTGCAGAAGAATGTGATCTGTGATAAATGCGAAGGTAACGGAATCGTGAATTATAAGTCTTCCTCTCCAGAGATGCAGAATTAAGTTATGCGTTGCCAGAAGCAACAGGAAAGTGCTTTTACCCATCTCCAATTCTCTCTCTTCAGGTCGTGGTGGTAAGAAGGGAGCAGTAGAATGCTGCCCGAACTGCAGAGGGACAGGCATGCAAATCAGAATTCACCAGATTGGGCCGGGCATGGTGCAGCAAATGCAGTCTGTGTGCATGGAGTGCCAGGGGCACGGGGAGCGCATCAGCCCCAAGGACCGCTGCAAGAGCTGCAATGGCAGGAAAATTGTTAGAGAGAAGAAAATCCTGGAGGTGCACATTGACAAAGGTGAGGTGTCTTGGTAAGGTGGGGGCTAACCTTGGTTGTACTGACGCTGCCCTTGGGTTCTAAAGCAGTGACAAATACATAGTGTCCACTTGGTGAGCGGCAATGTTGAAAACAGACAGTGGCAGAAGTAGCCTGTTGCTGTCCTCAACAGTAGACCTGTTTTTAGGGAGGGTTTATTGTGTGTTCATTTTTTTTGTGCACGTAGCCGAGAACAAATGGACAGACGTGCAGGATTGTAAGCAGTGGGTTATTCTAATCTGCTGCCATTCTGTAAGTGTAAGTTGTGATCAGGTAAACTTATCAGTTGTTGGCTCAGCTTTCCCAATGACTTTTCTGTGCATAGGGAAACTGTGCAGACTCCGATCACTTCTGCTGTGCTTCAGTGTGAAGGGGAACCAGGTCTGCTACAGTAATTGGGTGCAAAGATGGTGCTAAGCCTGTAGTGCTTAGAACTGTTTGCAATGCAACCCCGACAGTGCTCCTCAGCATAGCTGATCTTTGCCTGGCAAAATGTAATTCAATATGTGAACCCCTCACAGTGGTGGGAGAATGCAGTGTGTTGAGTGTGACAAATACTTTTCCCTTGGGGATTTCCAGAAGTTGGATGGAGAAATCTTGGAAGGAGTGCAGCTTTTAAGATAAACTATACAAGCAAGCGGATTTGCTTTGTACAGATTTGCTCTGATTATTTTCTGAAACTATTTTTTTTTTTTTTTGTTCAAAACTATTTTGTAAACACTACATAATGCCTGGGTTTGTTTTAAGTGGAGAAAGCATTAAATTTTTTAGAAGGTTTAGAAAATCTTTTCTTGTTTTGCTCTTTCCATAGTTGGAAAAACTGAGTTAGCATGAGGCAGCTAGAATTTGCATACAGTGATTTCTGCATAGGTGAAATGGGTTTCTTGCTTGACAGATACAGTCCTAGGTAAAGCAATTCTTGCACTCTGTAGTCGCTGAAGTCAGGTTTCACGTGTCTGCCTCATATAGTTCTAAAACCTAGGTTAAGTCGTTGCTTCTCAAAATGAGTTCTGTGTGCAGTGTTTGTTTTCTTGTCATACTCAGATTGATGCCCTTGAAGATTTTTGTCTTGACAAGTAGCAGTTCCAAGCTTTGGGTAAGCTTAATGGTTTTGAGCTGTATCCCAGTTTGGCAGCATATTAAGACTTGCTGGAATTGTGAGTTGATTCGACAGAGACGGAGCAAGGCTTCAGGGGAAGCAGTTCCTGATATCTTCGATTTCAAGATTCAGTTACCTCCTGATACTGTCCTATGCCTCTAAAAGTTTTTCCTGTTGCTGTGTTTTTTTTTGTTTGTTTGTTTGTTTGTTTTCAAACCTTTTTTCAAACCTGAAAAAGTTTGGTTTTTTTCTTCAATAGGAATGAAGGATGGTCAGAAAATAACATTCCATGGTGAAGGGGACCAAGAGCCAGGACTAGAGCCAGGGGATATTATTATTGTCTTGGATCAAAAAGACCACTCTGTATTTACAAGGTAAGAGTCTTGTAAGTCCTTTATGTTAACTCTTGAGATGCTTGTTCACATGCTTCCACAGTTACAAAGGACTTTTTCTTTCCTGGGAAGATGAGTAGATAGGATCCAGTAGCCAGAAGTCACCTGTGAGTACTGATGTCTGCAGAAATCCTGTTTTCTTTTCAGTTAAAACCATCTGTATTCTAACAGCACCGGGTGTTTTTGAGTGAACTTTGGCAGTGGAAGGTCTGAGTATTTCCTTGTTCTTCCTAGGACAGTTTGCTCCCTTACGCTAGAAGATCATGGTTCAGAGTAGGCAGCTGTTTACTGCCCGCTTGACTCCAAGGCACAAAAATGAAGTGGCAGTATTTCTGTTTCTCCTCAGGAATCCTGTCTGTAAAAGCTGCTGTAGTGCAGCGTACACCTTTCTGACCAAAAGCAGTTTCCCCCACTTTTCCCACCTAAGTGTCATCAGTTTTTCTACATGAACACAAAGTGCCTAAGAAGCATTGAGCACGTCTGAAGTATTTTGTGACCTGTTAGTACTGCTTTGTGTGGCAGATGTCTTTGTTTCAAGTTACTGTGTATGGAATGAGACTGTCCAGTACCTTTTAGACTCAAGCAGTGTTGGTCATCTTAAATATGTGTCTTGTGTTGGACTTGGTGTTTTACTGCTTCTGTTCAGAGCTTTAAGGAAGAAGCCAATGGATGTAGGAGGACCCTTATCTTTTCATACCACAGCTGGCGTTGTAGCGGTGGGTAGGAATGATGAGTAAAGCTTTGTAGGAAACCAACAGCTGGTCTCCGTGACTGTCCTCAGTGGTGCTGAACACTGCCTAGAGGACACTGTGCTCACAGGTTAAGAGTCAGTTCTGTTCACTTGGATAAGATTAGCTAATTTTTCTTCTGGTGAACTCACTCAGGTGCTCAGTCAGCTGTGCTAAAGGAACAGCTTGAACAAGCTGCCTGCATGGCTACCTGGGTCTTGAATTCATAGCTCTGCTTGCTTATTTTTGTCCACCTTCCTTCCCACTGCCTTCAGTGTCCTTAGGTAACCCTTGATATTAGTGGTCATCAAGTGTTGTGCTGAGGTCATGTTGCTTCTTGGACAACTGGAATGTTCCTCTTCTCCCTTCATAGTCTAAAATTAACTTTTCAGGCAAGTTGCATTCCAGAGACCTTTAAAAGAGGGTGAGTGAAATAACTGAATTCTTTTAATGGGCTTGAAGAATTCTTAGCCCTTAGACATGCAGTGCGTGCAGACATCACTGGCACTGCCTTCCTGAGGTCAGAATAGGAAACTAAAACAATTAAAATGTCCAGGTGTTTTGTGGTTTGTTCTTGATCTTTCACCAGAACCCAAGTGGGCACAACCTGCTTGCACTTCCCTAGTACCGGGTCTTCAGAAGCTGAGCATAAGAGAATGGTGTAGAGCTGGCTGATGCCCCAGGGCAATTAATCTACTAGTCGTTACCTGTGCCAGGTGCGGCTCTTATGCTGAGAGGGAAAGTCTTTCCTAGAATAGAAAAATACTGCTGAAGTAAAACAAGTACAGCTGAGCCTTACTGCATCTGTTTCTTTCTAATAAACGTGTGTGTTTTAAGTAGTTCATAGCAGCTCTCAGTATGGATACTGTTCCCCATGCTTCTTTGAGCTGTTGCTGTAATACTCAATGCTACTTTAATTAGTCCAAACTTCCCGCTATTAAATTTATTTTCCATAGTAAACCAGCTAATGAAGGTGGGATTGATCCTTTTACTGCTTCCCCTTCTTTGTCACTGTTTTTGATTGGTTCTACCCTAGACGAGATGAAGACCTCCTCCTGTCCATGGATATACAACTGGTTGAAGCGCTGTGTGGCTTTCAAAAGCCTATCGTGACTCTGGATAATAGGACTATTGTTATTACCTCCCATCCTGGTAAGTGCTTGCTTGCTTTCTGCTAAAAGTCCAAGCATAGGTAAGCTGTAAGCTTAAAAAGCAGGAGCGATCCTCTTCTTGCTGTACAAGGGGTGTACATCAGTACCAGACTTTTTCCTCCTAGCCTTTGCAGTACCGTTGCAGTACCAGTCTTGAACCAAGAAGCGATTTTTGGATAGCAGTCAGCAGTAATGATCTCTTTATGTGATGTAGTCACTTCCCTCATGCACACTTGAAGGCCGTAGGTCTCCAAAAACGGCTTTTTCAGCCATGGAACTGATGGAGCACTCAGCATACTTGTAAGTGTGCTTACTTGGGAAGCATAAGAAGGTTACAATGGATGTCCACTGCCTTTCTTTCTTAGATGTTAGCAGGCATGAAGTCCCTGTCAGACTGCTGCTATCAGTGTAGATGTCTCTACACAGTGTAGAAAGCTACACAGATACCAAAGGGATTGACAGTAGATCTGCTTCCTGCCTATGTTCCTTCTTTGCTTTTTGTTTCTAGGCCAGGTTGTCAAACACGGGGCTATTAAGTGTGTTCTGAATGAAGGCATGCCGATCTATCGCAGGCCGTATGAGAAGGGACGTCTCATCATAGAGTTCAGGGTAAGTCTGCCAACTCAATTCCAGAGCATGTAGCTCAGCGCCTCATTTCCATCTAGAAGCTTGCTTGTTCTCCAGAGAAAAGCTGAAGCTGCAAGCTGTGGAGGGGAGCTCTTTGTGCCAGAGGAGATTGGACATCTCTGATGGCAGATACTTCTTAAGCACTGGGCTTCAGTCAGCTGTGATGATAAAGCTGGCTTTAGCAGATAGTTTAACAGAAAAAGGTAAGTTCAGGCACACTGAATTCCATCTCTTGATGATTTCAGGTGAACTTCCCAGAGAGTGGCTTCCTTTCCTCAGATAAGCTGTTGTTACTTGAAAAACTGCTCCCTGCAAGACAGGAAATAGAAGAAACTGAGGAAATGGAGCAAGTGAACTTAATGGACTTTGATCCATCTCAAAAGAGAAAACATATCTATAATGGGGAAGTCTATGAAGATGATGACCACCATCCTAGAGGTGGTGTTCAGTGTCAGACATCATAGAAGGGCCATCAGTAATTTGTGATGCTTGTTTCGTATGTGTTAGTGGATGAGTGAAGGACTACAGGCAGTTCACTGTCACTTCCTGCTATTCATTGTTATAACCAGCCATAGTTGTTTTATCTAAAAGCATAAAGGAAAAAAATAAACTAACGAAACTGACTCTGCAACTTGTGTAAAGCTCCAGGAGGCAAGCTCAAAACACATTGAGCACACCTCACCTCTGCCAGGTGATACAAGACAGCTCCCTCACCTGCTAGTCTTTTCTTTCAAGCCTTGTAATTCCTGTATGTGTGCAATTGCTGAGGCTTAGACTGAGCTGCTGTGGTGATCTTTTTGTGTATTCTAGGTCTTGTACTCTAAAGTATGCACAAGTGCATATAAGTCATGGTAAGGCATAGTTACTGAGTCTTGTACTGGTTAGGATAACATGTTAATGTTTGGGGCTTGCACTGGTGTTTGTCGAGTAGGGACTGACTCTTAGCACAGCCACATAATACATGAAGCTAACGGGGATGTGGTCAGTCTTCATAAACCCACTGAAGTCAATGACCTACGAGTTCTCAAGTTTCTGCTCCTAAGGTCAAACAGTTCTTTTTGCCGGCCCTGCTGTGCCCTTGGGGCTGAACGTGAAGCTTCGTTCAGGTCATTGCTGACTGCTTCTTTGCTGATGTTCTGCACAGTACTGGGTTTGGAGCCGGTGGTTGTTTGGCTACTGCAGGGGCTTCCTTTGCTACCATGCGTGAGTGAAAAACTCCAGGCATTATCAGCACATGTGCTGTTTGGGGATAGCCTGCCAGCATGCGAAGCTTTACTTTGCCCTTAATCACTGAAATTAGATACCCTACGGTGGTACGGCGTGGAGAGCACCACTCGCCCTGCTGGTGAGCACATGCAAGCCTGCAGGAGAAAGAAATTTATTGTCAGCATGTATCCCAACTGACACATCTAGGATGTTCTGAATTTAATGTATTGTGTGCATTATTTTAAGCTGACCGTTGAAAATTCTGTATGAATGTTCTAATTATGTAGATGAAGCATTTCCAATATAATTACAAAATTGTTCATTGCCTCTTTTCTTAGAGCAGCTGTTGGTTTAAAGATGTCACACTCCTTATTTTAGGCAGCTATTCACAGAAAAATCCTAGTAAGAAACTTCTTCCATAAAACATGCTGAGAGGACAGGTCCAGATGTAACCTCCAGCATGGTCTTCTACCATCTGGTTCAGGACACAGCTTACACTTCTCATACCATGCTGAAGAAGTATAGTGAACTGTTCTTCCTTCACAAAATGTCTGTTACGAGGCTGGTGTGGTTGTATTACTGGAAGCAGCTCATGAGGAAAACTTAACTTTTCTTACAGGCTTCATTTTATAAAAAAGAGCTGGTGGCACAGTTTTTGACCCTCAATTACGCTTCCTTTTCTGGTGCCTACATAATAGAAGTCCTCTCTCTATTTTGTTTACATCTTTTTCTTTCTCTGTCACAGCAGGAATCACTCCTGAATTGTTGAGCTCAGTAGTCAGCTATACGTGTTATGTTATAGCTGATATACATGTTATCAGTAGGGACATTTGCTCCAGCAAGGGAAGAATAGAATTTAACCATACTGCTGCAAAGCTGTCTCTGGCCTAAATGCTACGACATACCAATCATGGCAATCATACCACCCTCGTCTAGTTTCTTCCCTTGCATCAGTCGCCACCAAAACTCCTAAGGACTGTCAGTGCAGTATCCTGAGGATTGCAGTAGGCTGCCTTAGTTCACAGGGCTGTGAACTGTATCAAAATATTGCACAAGCTTTTATTCTTGGGGAAGTATAGATCTCATCAGCAGCACTGATGCAGTGGAGGTAATGCTGCTGGTCTTGATTGATTTTCAAGACTGGTGCCCAATTCCTGCTCTGTGTGGACACCTCTGCTCGTATAGAGAATAGGGCCACATATAGCCTCTGAGGGCTTCCATGAGCCTTGGCAGAGCAGCCCAGGAAAAGGTGCTGCTGCTACTGCAGGAAGAGCAGCCAGAAGTACCACTGGTTAAAATAGTTTTGAAACCAGCTTGAAACCAGTAGAGGCCGCATTTCCTCCCCCCAAGGACATCTCAGTTCTCGTTGATAGGATTATAGGAAAAATGGAGCACCCCCACTTCCATGTACTTCAGACAGACACCATGAAGGCAGACATCTGTTTCTGGCTGTCTGCCTCAAGGGAATGGAAGATAGGAAATAACAGCAGCCCACTGGTCCCCTGCCACCAAAGAGCATGTTTTACACAGACTGCATGAACACGCAGGCATTGGTGTGTCCCTCACTGAACACTCAGGCTTATCTGCTTGGACCGCCTGCTGCTGCGGGAACATTTGTCCTGAATTCTCAACAGATCAGACTCAGGAAGGCAGTAGCCTGCTTGCCTAGAGCTCCGAGAGCCTCAGTCAGATCTGGTAGCAGCACAGTGACAAGACAACCTGTACTGACCTGCGACTGCAGGGCAATCACCAGCCTCTGCACCCCAGATAGGAGAGTTGTGGTACGGGCCTCAAAGGCAGGCACTGTCCTGCCAGAGCAATACTCATGATTATGGGACAGCAAGCAGCCACAACACCTGACTACAAAGCCACAAACCGAGAGGGGTACAGAGGAGATCCAACAGTCCTCAGCTCATTTCACTGATCAGTGAGGCAGGAGGTGAAACATAAGTTCATTTTGATGGTAGTAAACATACATATGAAGAAAATGAAGATTCTATGGAGGCAAAAAAGTACACTGGGTGCAAGGCTTCACCAAAAAACACTGCCAAAAAGGACCCAACCCTTAGTTTCATGCATGATACTGAGTAAACAGTGAGGCTTCACACACAGAATCACAGAATGGTCAGGGCTGGAAGGACCTCAAGGATCACGAAGCTCCAACCCCCCGCCACAGGCAGGGCCACCAACCTCCCCATTTCACAGCAGCCCAGGCTGCCCAGGGCCCCATCCAACCTGGCCTTCAACACCTCCAGGGATGGACGGGGCATCACCTCCTCTCTGGGCAGCTGTTCCAGCACCTCACCACTCTCACAGCACACAACTTCCCCCTGACACCCAACCTCCATCTGCCCTCCCTCCACTTCAAACCATTTCCCCTTGTCCTGCTGTTATCTCCCCTTTCCAAGAGCTGACTCCCCTCCTGTCTGCAGGCTCCCTTTAGGTACTGAAAGGCTGCACTGAGGTCACCCCGCAGCTTCTCTTCTCCATGCTGAACAAGCCCAGCTCCCTCAGCCTGTCTTTGTAGGGGAGGTGCTGCAGCCCCTGATCATCTTTGTGGCTCCTCTGGACCCTCTCCAACAGCTGTCTTTCTTGTACTGGCCTCTTCCAGTAAGCACAATATATTTATAGCAAGCAGCAAAACACTCAAAAAAATGAAACAGGACAATTTCTTTCTGACTACTTCTTTTTATGTAGGATAGACAACTGATAAAACTGATGACAGAGCAGCACAGAATAGCTGCTTCCATGACTACCTGCAGTTAGCCAGCTTCTGCTCAATTGAGGTGACATTCACAATCATCTTGGCAGCGTTTCAGATTTGAGAACACCAAATTCACAGTCAAGTTTGTAGTCCATTACAGCGATTCTTTCTGCTGTGCATCAGGCAGGCAGAGGCCTGACTTAGTTTTTTCCCCAGGAATCTAGTGTATCTCCATTCTTACAAACTTTGGCATCCAGGCAGGTCTTGAACATCTCCAGAGCAGGAGACTCCACCACCTCCCTGGCAGCCTGTTCCAGTGCTCCTCACCTCACTGTACAGCAGTTCCTTCGCACATTGGTGCAGAACTTCCTATGCTGCAGTTTCCAGCCGTTTCCCCTTGTCCTGTCTCCACTCACCACTGAAAAGAGTCCGGCCTCGCCATTCTGCCCCCCACACCTCAGATATTTATAGACCTGGATCAGGTCCCCTCTCAGCCTTCTTTTCTCAAGGCTGAACAGACCCAGCTCACTCAGCCTTTCCTCATAGCAGAGATGCTCCAGGCCCTTCACCATCTTGGTGGCCTCCACTGGACTCTTCCCAAGAGATCCCTGTCTGTTTTGTACTGGGGAGCCCAGAACTGGACGCAGTACTCCAGAT